>NC_056626.2:311368948-311568948 GCF_002870075.4 Lactuca sativa | reverse complement strand
CAGTGAGGAGTGGAGTGGACTCAGCGAGTTTGAGGGTAGACTCAGTAATAGAGGGACTCGGCGAGTTGTTCATACAACTCGGCGAGTCCAAGGCAATCTTCTTAAGCTCAAGAACAACTCGTCGAGTTGTTCATAGGACTCGGCGAGTCGGATGAAGATTGTCTGAGTTCTTGGTTTGGCAGAGTACTCGTCGAGTCGATGCCATACTCGACGAGTAGCAGCGAGCAGGGTCGAGGAGTGAGATTAGGGACTCGGCGAGTTGGCGGCCCAACTCGGCGAGTCAGGTCAACTGTGGGTTGACTTTGACTGAGAGTTGACCTTGACCAACAGTTGACTTTGATCAAGGGTAAAAGAGTCATTTTACCCAGTGCAGTGTTTAGTATTTGATTGAGTGTGTTTATGGACTTGTAGCCGGGGAGATACCGGAGCAGCAACAGTTAGCCCTCAGAGCTATTCACTCAGCAGCCAGTTCACGAGGTGAGTTTCCTTTCAGTAGGAACGGGTCTCCGGCCATAATGCCGGCCCGTTTAATTATCAGTAGTTCCGGACTTGGGTCCGATGCAGTAGTTAGAGTGCTTGATGTCTTTGTGATACAAGCATGTTTGTGCTATGTGTTCCGGACTTTGTTCCGATGCAGTATGCAGTATATGTGATTATAATAGTTGTTATGTTCTATGCTATGCCATGATCAATCAGTTCCGGACTTCGGTCCGATGCAGTTAGTTCCGGACTTCGGTCCGATGCAGTTAGTTCCGGACTTCGGTCCGATGCAGTCAGTTCCGGACTCTGGTCCGATGCAGGGGACAAGGTCCCAGTCAGTTCCGGACTTCGGTCCGATGCAGCTAGTTCCAGACTTCGGTCTGATGCAGTGGGCAAGGCCCAGTATGTGCTTATATGTATTGTATGGTATGTGGTAGTTTGGGGGAGCTCACTAAGCTTCGTGCTTACAGTTTTAGTTTTGGTTTCAGGTACTTCCGCTAGCAGAGGGAAGAGCTCGGGATGATGGTATCGCACACACCACAGCTTCAGCTTTTATCCTAGGAGTTGGTCTAGTTTTTGATTTTTATATGACATGGATATGATACAGTTTCCGCACAGTGTTGTTTTTATTATGTTTGGGATACATCACGTATGGTTTTCATGATATGACACTCAGATTATGGTTTTTGGTTATATTGAAAAATGAAAATTTTGGGTCGTATTTTTGGGTCGTTTCAAGTTGGTATCAGAGCCCTGGTTTGAGGGATTTGGATGCACTTCCGGGTGTATCTGAACTCAAACTAAGGGGAAATAAAAAGATTTTTCTAGAAAGGGAAATGTTTTCTAAAAGAATTTTGAAAGCACTTAGAAAGAAAGGAATTTTTAAACAAGATAAGGGTGTGGTGCATGCGATCAGCCGAGCTCAAGTAAGTACTCCCAAATTACCCATACAAGTTATTTGTTCAGTTTCAGTTTCAGTAGAACAACATGCTAGTATAGAACTAAGGATCTAGGAGGATGCCTTATGTGCTTGCTTTATGTGTTACAGCTTTATGAGTATTGCATGCTAGTATCGAGTAGACAGCAGTAGGATAGCCTGTTTAGGTTATGCCTTATAGTATGAGCTTGGCATTGTATGCTAGTACAGTTTCTCGTTATGAGAATAGTTTTGCCTGAGTATGTTTCCTTTATCCAAATGCTGCTTGCTTCGTGCTTTGTGGGAGTTCTGAGTGATGGGAGTTAGCCATTAGGTGAACACGTTACACCACATGTGATCAGGGTTGAATAATCCCAGAGTGCTGGAACTGGCCCTTTTGCGCAGCTCTTGTTTGAGTCCAACCGTTATAGGGACGGGTCTTTTACTTGAAGGATTATCTGATCCTCGTCACATGTGATGGTGTTCAGGTGGTGGCTAACTAGCATTATAAGGAGACCTTCAGCAGCTAAGGACTAGTTGAGTTGAGTCCGAGGTTTCCCTAGGGCAAGCCTAGGATGAGAGTAGCAGAAATTAGTAGTAGTAAAAGTGACTTGGTGGAGTCAAGGCAGTTCTTGAAGAAAGTACGGATAGATGTGGAAGGTAGTATGGGCCCGTACTACCGAAAGCAGAGGATCCGTACTCGAATCAAGAAAGGCTGAGACAAGACCAGGAAGCTAGTTGAAGTAATTAATGATCCCTTGAGATATTTCGGTTTTCTGATGTAGTTGTGATATGTTTCAGTATGGTGGTTTTACGCTCGAGACCAGCAGCCGGCAGTGGAGGTGCCGGGGAGGGATCAGGTTCAGGCTCGGGGGGTGAGCGCATCGATGAGCAGAACCGAGAGTTTCTTTCTTCGGAGATTACGCGCATTATTATAGAGCAGACTCCTGTGATCTTCGGTTCGATCAAGGAGGGGATTCTAGAGCTGATGGATGAGAGATTGGGCACCTTCCGTGCCGAGGTGGCGGCCATGATGGGGTCGCGCACCCTTACTTTCAGGGAGTTCAGGGCATGTGGAGCTCCGGACTATCATGGGGCGCGAGACCCCATAGCGAGCACCAGATGGTTGGCGGATGTGGCCAACGCTTTCCGTACTAGCAGATGTCCCGGGGGGGACAAGGTCAGATTGGCGTCCTGTCTTCTGAAGGACAGGGCACGGGATTGGTGGGAGGAGGTCGGACATGCCATTGGGGATGATGCAGCATTGGACGCCATGACCTGGGCTGATTTCTCTACCAGGTTCAGGGCGGAGTTTGCACCGGTCATTGAGGTGCAACAGCTAGCTAGGGAGTTTCGGGATCTCACCCAGACTACAGAGACAGTGGCGGAGATCACCGCCAAGTTCAGGGAGAGGGCTCTTCTCGTTCCTCAGTACGTAGCTGATGAGGAAATGAAGAAGGCCCGATATCATGAGATGTTGCAGAGCGATATCCGCCAGTTTGTGAGCCGGTCCAGCTGTAAAACGCTGGAAGATATGATTGCTAGGGCTCGGGAGAGGGAGATTGATCTCGAGATGGAGAAGAAAAGGAAACCGGAGGCGGTTTCAGGTACAGGCGGTTCGGGCAAAAAGCCCAAGGTTACGGATCACAGATCTAGGAGTCAGCAGAGCCACGGTCGATGTGGCAAGTGTGGGAGATTGCACGAGGGAGCGTGCAAGGCAGGGAGTTCCGGCTGCTACAAGTGCGGACGTATTGGGCATTTGAGTAGGGATTGCACGGCCCCTGCTACTGCCGTCGCAGCATCAGATCTGATTTGCTTTCAGTGCAATCAGAGGGGACATAAAAAGTCCCAGTATCCGAGTTTAGCTGCAGCAGGGAAGGTGGTTGCACCTGCCCCTGCTACCTTGAGGATTACGGATGGCCGGCAGGGCCGAGCCGAGACGCCGGTGGTGAAGAGCAGGGCGTTTCAGATGACAGCAGAGGAGGCACGGGCGACTCCTGATGTGGTGACGGGTGTGTATCTTCCCTTCATCTCTTATTTTTTTTATTGATTGAATATTGCTTATGATTGTATGTTTTATTTAGGGTCGTTCTCTGTGAACGGCATTTCAGCTTTGGTATTGTTCGATTCGGGGGCTACCCGATCATTTGTATCGCTTGCGCTTAGCAAGAGATTTAGTAGAGCTCCTGGGGAGCTGGATTGTCCATTAGAGGTTGAGATAGCAGATGATAGGACCGTGAAGGTCGGCAGAGTGCATAGAGGGTGTTCTCTTCAGTTATTTGATGAGCAGTTTTCAGTGGATCTGGTACCTATTCCCCTGCGAGGGAATAAGGTTATTGTGGGCATGGATTGGCTAAGCCCCAATGGGGCGGTGATTGATTGTGAGCTTCAGCTAGTGAGGGTCCGCACTCCCAGTGGGGGAGAGTTAGTGATTCAGGGCGAGAGGCCACAGCGGGGACCGACCTTTTGTTCCGCCGCAAGGGCGAGGCGCTATGTTCAGCAGGGTTGCGCCGGTTTTGTAGCTTACGTTTTGGATGCCCGGGAGAAGGGCAAGAAGACAGTTGATGATGTTCCTATTGTTCGAGACTACCCGGACGTGTTTCCCAAGGATTTGCCGGGGATACCTCCTGAGAGACAGGTCGAGTTCAGGATCGACCTAATTCCTGGTGCGGCTCCGATAGCCAAAGCACCGTATCGACTAGCTCCCCCTGAGATGCAGGAGTTGTCTACACAGTTGCAGGAGCTGTTAGACAAGGGTTTCATTCGGCCGAGCAGTTCGCCTTGGGGAGCGTCGATCTTGTTTGTGAGGAAGAAGGATGGGTCGCATCGTATGTGTATAGATTATCGGGAGTTGAATAAGGTAACGGTGAAGAACCGTTATCCACTTCCGAGGATAGATGATTTGTTTGATCAGCTTCAGGGAGCGTCTTGGTTCTCCAAGATCGATCTACGCTCCGGTTATCATCAGATGCGGGTTAGAGATGAGGATGTACAGAAGACTGCTTTCAGGACCAGGTATGGTCATTATGAGTTTGTGGTGATGCCATTTGGGCTCACCAATGCTCCAGCCGCGTTCATGGATCTCATGAACCGCGTGTGTAGGCCGATGTTGGATCGGTCAGTGATAGTGTTCATAGATGATATCTTGGTATATTCCAAGACGCAGGAGCAGCACGAGGAGCACCTGCGGGAGGTGCTGGAGGCTTTGAGGAGGGAGAGACTTTTCGCAAAGTTCTCCAAATGTGAGTTCTGGTTGCGCGAGGTGCAGTTCCTTGGTCACCTCGTCAACCAGAAGGGTATTTTGGTAGATCCGGCCAAGATAGAGGCCGTGATGCAGTGGGAGGTCCCGAAGTCTCCATCTGAGATTCGGAGCTTCCTAGGGTTGGCAGGGTATTATCGGAGATTTATTCAGGATTTCTCCAAGATAGCAGTGCCGCTCACCCAACTGACCAAGAAGTCGGTGGTATTTCGTTGGGGGCTTGAGCAGCAGGCAGTGTTCGAGACCCTCAGGCAGAGGTTGTGCGAGGCTCCGATCCTTACCTTGCCAGAGGGAGTAGAGGACTTCGTAGTCTACTGTGATGCTTCGATCACAGGTATGGGAGCAGTATTGATGCAGCGAGGCCATGTGATAGCTTATGCCTCGAGGCAGTTGAAGCCTCACGAGGCTAATTATCCTACCCATGATTTGGAGCTGGGGGCAGTTGTGTTTGCCCTCAAGATTTGGAGGCATTACCTTTATGGGGTCCGTTGTACTATTTACACGGATCACAAGAGTTTGAGGTACCTTATGGATCAGCCGAGTCTGAACATGAGGCAGAGGAGGTGGTTGGATGTGCTAAAGGATTACGATTGTGAGATCCTTTACCATCCAGGGAAGGCCAACGTGGTGGCCGACGCCCTAAGCCGCAAAGTGTCGGTGGCCCCTATCAGAGATCTATGTTTGAGGATGACAGTGATCACTCCGTTGTTGGAGCGGATCAAGGAGGCTCAGGTGGAGGGCCTCAAGGAGGAGAGACAGAAGTGTGAGAGGATCGTGGGCCGAGTAGCCTCGTTTGATTATGATAGTCGTGGTTTGCTGACACTTCACGGGAGAGTGTGGGTACCGTACTGGGGTGGAGTACGGCAAGTGTTGATGGATGAGGCTCATAAGTCTCGGTTTTCTATCCACCCAGGGGAAACGAAGATGTATCGAGATCTTCGACCTGATTATTGGTGGCCCTGCATGAAGCGGGACGTCGCCTGGTACGTCGAGAGATGCCTGACCTGCCGGAAGGTCAAGGCGGAACACTAGAGACCTCACGGCAGGATGCAGCCGTTAGACATTCCCGTGTGGAAATGGGAGGACATCACCATGGATTTTGTCACCAAGCTTCCCCGGACCGCACGTGGAGTGGATTCGATATGGGTAGTAGTGGATCGGTTGACGAAGAGTGCTCATTTTATCCCGATCCAGGAGAGTATATCGGCGGAGAAGTTAGCCGATATCTATGTGCGAGAGATTGTGGCACGTCATGGAGTGCCGGTATCGGTGGTGTCAGACCGAGATGTCCGTTTCACATCCAGGTTCTGGAAGCGGTTCCACGACGAGATGGGTACTCGTCTCCATTTCGGCACCGCTTTCCACCCTCAGACAGACGGGCAGAGCGAGAGGACGATTCAGACTCTCGAGGACATGCTTAGGGCATGTGTCCTAGATTTCGGTGGCAGTTGGGATACGTATCTTCCGTTAGCGGAATTCTCGTATAACAACAGTTATCATGCGAGCATTGATCGACCTCCCTTTGAGATGCTGAATGGGAGGAAGTGTTGGACCCCGATTTGTTGGGGCGAGGTCGGTCAGCGGGTCATCGGGAGCACGGAGGTGGTGCTCAAGACGAATGAGTTGATCCAACAGGTCCGTAGTAGACTGCAGACTGCTCAGAGTCGGCAGAAGAGCTACGTCGATAGGAGGCGTTCAGACTTGGAGTTCCAGGTGGGGGATATGGTCCTTCTGAAGGTCTCACCTTGGAAGGGTGTCATCAGGTTCCGGAAGAGGGGCAAGTTGGGCCCCAGATTTATTGGTCCTTTCAGGGTTTTGGCCCGGGTGGGTCGGGTTGCTTATCGGTTAGATCTTCCTGAGGAGCTTAGTCAGATCCACAACACTTTCCATGTGTCTCAGTTGAGGAAGTGTTTGGTGGATGAGTCAGCAGTTGTTCCCCTAGAGGATATTCAGGTTGATAGCAGCCTGAATTATATTGAGAGACCGGTCGCGATTCTGGACCGGAAGACCAAGACCTTGAGGAACAAGGTAATTCAGTTAGTGAAGGTGCAGTGGCAGCACCGGAAAGGATCGGAATGGGCGTGGGAGGCTGAGGAGGAGATGAGGGAGCACTACCCAGAGATATTTGCAGATTCAGCCGTAGCAGACTTCGAGGACGAAGTCTGAGATAAGTGGGGGAGAATTGTAACGACCCGTCTCCGGTATGATAATTCCTTGGTATTTATTTTGAAGTTTTATAGAAGGGACTCGGCGAGTTCATAGCCTGACTCGCCGAGTAGGGTCGGGATTTCTAGCACGTGTTAGCTGGCGACTCGGCGAGTCCATATTCTGGACTCGGCGAGTCTTTCCGTCTGGGAGAAACCCTAAATCCCCGGGTTGCCCACTATTTAAGCCACCTTATAGCCCCCAATCTCGCCTCCTTCACCCTCAAAATCTGTGAGAAAACCCTAATTCGCTCTTAAGTGATTCTAAGTGTTTTTGTGTGCTATTGTGAAGGCTTGAAGAAGGAGAAGAAGAAAGGAACAAGGAGAAGGATTGTAGAGCAGAGATTCAAGGGAAAGCAAGAGCTCTTTGAGGTATTCTTCAGTTTTCCTTCTCTTTTATGCCTTAAAACCCTTTCTAGATCTTGTTAATGCCTTTCTCAAAGCTTTATGTTGATATGGAAGCTCTCTTATGCTGAGATAACCTTAGATCTGTTCATTTAGGAGTTGTAGAGCCCAGATCTATTGCCTTTATGGAGTTATTTTGCATATTAACCCTAGATCTACCCCTTTTAAGCATCTTTTAGCCTTTATTCCCTTGTTCATGTGTTTGTACACGTAAAGCTGGAAACTTTACGTGGTAAATCAGCTTATTGGACTCAGATCTACCATTTGTATGTTTTGGATTCGAGCAGAATCGAGTGTAGAATAATTGCATGGCGGTGACTCGGCGAGTCGGAAGAACGACTCGGCGAGTCGAGTCGCGAGTCCCCGATTTCTTCCTTTTTGAGCGGTGTCGAGTGAGACCAGTGAGGAGTGGAGTGGACTCAGCGAGTTTAAGGGTAGACTCAGTAATGGAGGGACTCGGCGAGTTGTTCATACAACTCGGCGAGTCCAAGGAAATCTTCTTAAGCTCAAGAACAACTCGTCGAGTTGTTCATAGGACTCGGCGAGTCGGATGAAGATTGTCTGAGTTCTTGGTTTGGGAGAGTACTCGTCGAGTCGATGCCATACTCGACAAGTAGCAGCGAGCAGGGTCGAGGAGTGAGATTAGGGACTCGGCGAGTTGGCGGCCCAACTCGGCGAGTCAGGTCAACTGTGGGTTGACTTTGACTGAGAGTTGACCTTGACCAACAGTTGACTTTGATCAAGGGTAAAAGAGTCATTTTACCCAGTGCAGTGTTTAGTATTTGATTGAGTGTGTTTATGGACTTGTAGCCGGGGAGATACCGGAGCAGCAGCAGTTAGCCCTCAAAGCTATTCACTCAGCAGCCAGTTCACGAGGTGAGTTTCCTTTCAGTAGGAACGGGTCTCCGGCCATAATGTCGGCCCGTTTAATTATCAGTAGTTCCGGACTTGGGTCCGATGCAGTAGTTAGAGTGCTTGATGTCTTTGTGATATAAGCATGTTTGTTCTATGTGTTCCGGACTTTGTTCCGATGCAGTATGCAGTATATGTGATTATAATAGTTGTTATGTTCTATGCTATGCCATGATCGATCAGTTCCGGACTTCGGTCCGATGCAGTTAGTTCCAGACTTCGGTCCGATGCAGTCAGTTCCGGACTTCGGTCCGATGCAGTCAGTTCTGGACTTCGGTCCGATGTAGTCAGTTCCGGACTCTAGTCCGATGCAAGGGACAAGGTCCCAGTCAGTTCCGGACTTCGGTCCGATGCAGCTAGTTCCAGACTTCGGTCTGATGCAGTGGGCAAGGCCCAGTATGTGCTTGTATGTATTGTATGGTATGTGGTAGTTTGGGGGAGCTCACTAAGCTTCGTGCTTACAGTTTTAGTTTTGGTTTCAGGTACTTCCGCTAGCAGAGGGAAGAGCTCGGGATGATGGCATCGCACACACCACAGCTTCAGCTTTTATCCTGGGAGTTGGTCTAGTTTTTGATTTTTATATGACATGGATATGATACAGTTTCCGCACAGTGTTGTTTTTATTATGTTTGGGATACATCACGTATGGTTTTCATGATATGACACTCAGATTATGGTTTTTGGTTATATTGAAAAATGAAATTTTTGGGTCGTATTTTTGGGTCGTTTCAGTATCTGTGTTCATCAGATATTATATGAATTGGGGAAGATGAAGAAGTGGGTGGGGGATAAATTTCTTTTGAGAGAGAGAGAGAGGTGGCCCCACTTTTTTAATTATTAAAATACATAAATAAACAATTAGATTTTAAAAGAATGAAATAAAAATGAAAAATAAATACCCCAAGGGCATTATAGTCATTTCAATTTACCGAGGGACCAAAAACGCAACGAAACTACCTCAAAAGGACCATCAATCCAAAAAAGTCGTGGTTTGGACTAAAACCCCAAAAAAATCATACCACAGGGACCATTTTTGCAATTTTGTCTTAAATTTAAAATTGAAGCCTATAATCTTCGTAACTGCATTTTAGATTGAGGCTATATTTATGTTAATATCTTTCTTCAACCAAGTATCACCATCGATGATCCCGTTCCAGTGAAACATAAACACACCACTGAAACCGACAGTACATTAAACCATCTTGAAGTCATCATGTTCAAAATCCCATGAATCAGAGCCCTCGTTGTTCAAATATATGTTTCATCACCACTGATGCCTTTCATCTCCACCACCATCATCAGAAATCAAGTTTGAAATCATGTTTCATCACTTCTGGGAACCACACCGTCCAACTCTGGAAGATCTATCTGGATATGTCTCTGAAATTAACGTGAACCATCATTTCCGTCGTTTTCATCTAGGCTAATCAAATCCCTTCCCTTCCCCTATGTGTGAACTAAAGTGGAATTCAACGTCGACGAATCGACCTTTTTAGCAAGAGTTTGATGGTGATCAATCGACATATTTAGCAAGTCTTTGATGGTTGTGTTGTTTCCCATTTGCCCAATCCATCCATTGTAATCAGCTAAAAGGAATCAACGGAGGAGGTTAAGGCCATTTCCGGGGAGATTTCTTGCTTGAAAACAACCATAGGCCTCTGAACATTAAGTAATGGGTGTCGAATCTGATTTTCGGCGAGAAAAAATTACAGGGGGGGGGCGAGTGGGTCTCAAACTTCTATTATGAAGAATAATGATTTTTGACCTCCAACTGGAAACCTTCTCCATCGACGTCGTACCACGATACCAACAACCATCCAATGATTTTCATCATGTACGGAATTGATTCTTCTTGGTCGATTAAGTCACAAAACTTCCAAATTAAGGTATATAATTGATTCTTGTTATTCATTTAAGTTCGATTCTTGTTATTTACCAAATCAAATTTGTGTTGGATTTCCCCTTTTCTTGTTGTTCATCATGTTACGCTTTTATTCTTGTTCATCAAATACTTATCATTCGCGGGTCTCGGAAATTATATCTAATGGTTATATTATTGCGTATGATTTTGCTACTGGATCTTTCAGGTTCAAATTGATTGGGCATCCCCTGCTTCAAATGTTATTCTTGGAATTTGAATGATTGAAAGACAAATCACATTCTTCATCATCAGATTAGGTTGTCAGATTTTACACATAAATTGTAGTGTTTTTCGACTATCACTTGTGCTTAGGTGCATGAATCTATTTTCAAAATTTTTGTTTATATCCATTGTTGAGTTGTTCATTTAAGATTTTTGGTAGTAAATCTATTGTATTGTGGGTTATGCGTTTAATTAGTTAACAATTTTAGTAGATTAATTGATCAAGTTGTAGCTTACATGGTTTATATAGCGATTTGTGAATATTGATTTATGATATTAATGTGATGAATGGAACATGCAGTGGTGAAGAACTTGGAAGATGCACATGAAAAGATTAAGAATACAATAACTTACACATGGAATTCATGATTCAAACGTATCTTGGAGATACATACTCTTTCAAACATATATGTTTGTGCAAGCAAATTTTATAATTGAAGTGGTAGAACTACATGTGATAGATTTAAATGAAACGATGTCTGGACCATTTGAACCAGTCAATCAATTAGTCAATCGATTCAGGTTAGTAAAATTCCATTTGATTAAATTATGTTCATAATTGTCGTACTTTATTTATTTTATGTTTTATGTTTCATTTTTATTTTGTGTTTCAACTTAAGCGTATATACATATTCAGAATGAAATCAGTACATTCTATTAGCATTACATGTTTCTAGGTGCTGCATAAGAAAGAAAAAAAAGATAAAGAAAAATGATATTTTGATACTAAAAAGGAGAAAAATATATAAAGAAGAATGATATTTTGATACTCTTGATGAATAAAGAAGATAATCAACAAAATATTATGGCTATTGGAGTTACTCCCACTTGCAGCTTCATGGATCCAGAGCAAAAAAATTAGAATTTGATTTTATGAAAGACATTCTTACAAAATGTATTCTCATTCATTCTTAAGAATTACTGAAAAATTATTTTAAGATTTTATTTTTTATATAATACCTTTTACATGAATTCATGATTATTCTTAGAAGAATGATATTTTTTTTCCTTTATTCCCTTTGTATTCTATTAGAATATACATATTGAATTCTGTTAGAATAGTTATTCTGTCAGACTATGGTTTCTTATTGTATCTTTATTCTTTAAGTTTGGTAAGTTTATTCTTGTAAGAATGCATAATTAGAGAAAGTTTTGTATAGTTCTTTATCAAACTTTTAACTCCATAATCTGGAGCATCAAATTCAAATCTTAAATTTAATGAAATTGGATGTGATTGTTTGGTTAGTAGCAAGAATATCTCACATGTCTTATTTGATTGTTAACCAAATTGACATAATTACCCTTAAAACTGTTTTAAGCTTATTAATTACATAGGATAATCACTTTTTAAATTACCAAAAATGATTGGACCACAAAGAATCCCTACATCCACACAATAGTTACAATCCACATTATAACCTATATATATATATATATATATATATATATATATATATATATATATATATATTAGAGGGAATTAGAAACCTTATTATATATTATATAATAAGATAAAAACTTTGTTCCCTTAGGAACAGTAACTCTTTCTGATTGGACCAACATTAATATATATTTTTTCTTTTAATCATTGGGTTCTCAACCTCCTGAAACACACACACACACACACACACACATATATATATATATATATATATATATCTATATATATATATATATATATATATATATATATATATATATATATATGGGAAAACTGAATATGTTGTTGTTGTGTACCTAAGCTTAGGTATAGAACCTTGTAAACGACGTAGTTTTAAACAAAACAAATCCAATTTCATTTTCTCTGAAATTTGTTTTAATAGAAGACTATTAAATTGAGTTAAATTAAAGAATGAAAACAGTGAATTATATAAATTTTTATTGCAAGGAATTATTAAAGTTTATAGGGAAAGTAAAAAAATCAGTATTTTTTAACGAATATAACTCAAACGTTTTGTTCTTCAATTAAAAAACTATATCCAATGATTTTGTGAAAAACTTGATTGAGTTATTGCATGTTCTTATTTTATATTTTATTCCATTAGTTTTCATTTAAAATTTAGTATGATTGATTAAATGGTCGTGACTTTCAATGCTTTAAGTTCTTAGACATAATGAAGAAAAAGAACATAAATTCGATCGGTTTAGTAAGTCATGTGATTAAAGAATAATACTAAACGAGATACCATGATTAGTTTATATATATATATATATATATATATATATATATATATATATATATATATATATATATATATATATATATATATATATATATGGATCAAAACTACATAGTTTAGAGGGTTCTATATATAAGCTTAGGTACATAACAACCAAATATTTCCTATGCCCTATATATATATATATATATATATATATATATATATATATATATATATATATATATAGATGATTGTCACTTATTTTCCACCGCTTCTTAAACGAATACCACATGTATTTACCCTAAAATTGATTTGTCCTCCACCAGGGTATCTGCATTAACCTATATGAAATGTGTCCTGCTTCATCTTCCGATAGGTGTCCACCCACCGCCATCATCTGGTACTCATGTCCACCCTTCCTTTACTTTCATCGCCTCAATGCCTTTTAAACCACCGCTATTCACTGTCTAAATATATTCTCCATTAGAATATGCATACCATCGACTTTCAATCACGTCTTGTTGCTCAAAAACTCTTTCCGATCTACGCTCTTTCTGACTCTGAACCCATCATCGATCCTCCTCTAGAAACCGACTTTTGATTGTTCCTATTTGTTTTTGCTTTCGATTCCATACGAGGTCACGCACTAACCTCAATTTTGCGTCTTTTGTTTTTACTACACCGTCCTGGATAGAGAGATTGAGGACGGATGATCCGCTGATGAACAAGGGGTTTTGGCGGGATTTCTTTCTGCTGATTCAATTAGCGATTTTATGTTATTTGTACATCTTTCTTATGTTTCTACGCCTTATGTAGGTTTTATTTCGCCTTATGTAGGTTTTATTTCGCCTTATGTAGGTTTTATTTCTTTGGTCTCTGAGTCCTTCTTCCCTATCTTCTATTTACGAAGCAAGACTAAGGTGATGATGTTTTTTTGTGAAATAAATTCGCATTCAAGGCTATATTTTGGCATGGCAAATCGGAAGGCATATCCGATTGGAGTGTGTAACCAGTGTTTACAGTCATAACGATGATTGATCAAATTTTTTCCTAGCCTCCAGTTTCAATTTTGGTTTCATGATTTTGAATTGTGAAGCTTGTGAAAATGCCATTTCAATAATGGAGGTGATGAGTCTGACGACAACCATAGACAACTATACTTACTAGACTTCTTTCCGTCTGGAAAATACTGTGACACCCCCTTTTTTACGGCCAGAAAAGACCGATTTTGTTTATGCTTTTATAATAAAACCAGAGTAATCTCTCAAATAATATGCGTAATTTGTCTCAAAACAAAATATGATAAAATTTTATCAAATCATTTCTTAAAGAAATGTAATTTTCATTTCATTAAAAAAATCGGGATGTCCACATCGATACTGACCAAAAGCATAAACAATACAATATAGGCCTTACAACAGTTATTTACATCTACTGGCCTATAATCCAAAATCCTTCGTCATCATCCAAATATGTTCTGGATCCACTACCTGTAATATAGAAAGCTGAGTGGGTTAGACTTGGGAGCCTGGTGAGCACATAGGGTTTTCAACCCACAATAAATAAATTTATTAAATTTAATAATCAAACAATCAACCCAATTACCCATCCCTTTTATCTTCTTTATTCTTAAAGATCTTAAGAATCATATGTCCTTCATTCATTCATTCTTAAGGATCTTCCTAAGGAATAGGCACGAAGTCCATCACTACCGATGTTCTTAAATTAAAATTGGTGAATACGTAGTTTAAAACATCTGGTAAATATGTAGTTCAAAAATACCTGGTGAACACTTAGTTCAAAAATACTTAATGAACTCCTAGTTCAAAAACACCTAGTAAACACTCAATTCAAAAATACCTAGTAAACACTCAGTTCAAAAATACCTAACGAACACATAGTTCAAAATACCTAATAAACACATAGTTTAAAAACACTTACAAGTTACGAGCCTGTTAATGTTCCACTAGACTGTCTAGAAAAATTTGTGGTCGTCATGTATATTCTGCTAGATGACCGGAACATCGTCAACATCGAGATCTCTCATCATTTTATTGCATCGTACATCAACTATTTCATCTACCCATGTTATGCCCAACATATTTATAGATAAAAATACATATACAGTTTAAATCATTCTAAACATGTATAAAACATTCATTCAACATCCATCTCAAATAAACAAACAATATATTGTATATATATATATATATATACACACACACACACACACACACATAGCATGTATTTTATATAACATACTTCATATCTATGTGTAAGGTGAAAGTGACTATACACTCACATGATTGGACGGTGATTGGACAACACTTCGTCCCTTAAAACAATATTTTTCAATGAAACTGGGATGTTTTCTTAAAAACCGGGCTTTGCATGGGCAAAGTTTCAACTCAAAAAACTCTTTTTCTAGGAGATTTCGGGCTCTTTGGGGATTTCTTATGGTGCTAGGAAGGTATTCTAGGCTTTTTTTTTGGGGGGGGGGGGGGGTGGGGTGGGGTATGATAGTTTAGAAGAAAGTTTAGGGTGTGAAAAGGTAAAAAAATTTAAACAAATACGATAGGTCTCGTACCCCTTTTATAGTGGCCGAAGCCTTAGGTTACGCTGGACGTAATCTTCAGGTACGCGGGGCGTATGACCTTGTGGTGCTCTACGCTGAGCGTAAACCCAGTACACTGCGTGTAGAGTGATGTGTGGCATCGGACGTGTCTGCATGCGAAGGAAAGGCGACGTGGCTGATTTCGGACGTTGTTCGAGTACGCGGGGCGTAACTCGAGTACGCTGGGCGTACAACCTCCTCGAAGTGTGTGCCTGAAACTTCAAAAATTCATATCTTTCGCATACAGACTTCGTTTTTGACGTTCTTTATATCCACACGTAGGTGAGATTATACTCTATAACTTTTGTTTAGACTCCGTCAGCTAATTCTGATTTTATTTTTAAAGTTATATTTTAACAGGCTGGGATAGGAAAAGTTCGTTAAAAATTCATAACTTCTTCATCCGACGTCCGTTTCTGTCTGTCTTTTTACCGTTGAACTACTATTGACGACATTTTCGATTCTCATTTAGGTTGTGTCGGCTAAAAATCACTCGATCTATAATCCCAGTTCCAGGCTGCATACTGCTATGTCAAATCTTAGAAAATTCATAACTTCCTCATATGAAGTCAGATTTGGACATTCTTTTATGCATGCTCTCGGTTTAATGTGTACTACGAATTTTATTTAGATTGCTAAGGCTAAAAGGTACTTTATCGTAAACTCACTTTTACGATACACAGCGTCGTGCTGGTTCTGTCACGAAACTTCGACAGGTCATAACTTCTTCTTTATAACTCAGATTTCGGTATTCTTTATATCTCCAAAATCCTTGTTTCGAACTCTACAACTTTCTTCATAGATATCAGATTTATCTAACATTTATTTTCGACGCTTATTTTTATCCTTAATTTATTAAATCATAATAATTAAGTATAAAACACATAAATTCACATAATTCATTCTTATTAATTCAAAATGAGTTACAATGGTTGACCTAGACTATTACTTCATCATTAATGCTTTAGTCCAAAAACACGGGCATTACAATTCTCTCCCCCTTAAGTTGATTCTGTCCCCGAAATCATACATCAACAAACAAATGCAGATAGCGACTCATCATGTCACTCTCCGTTTCCCATGTGAGATTTCGCCCATTCGTATGTTTTCATCGCATAAGCACTAATTTGACCATCTTGCATCGCAACTTCTTAGTCCTACAGTTAACAATTGCCTCCAGTTCTTCAATTAACCTCTTGCTTTCATCCAACCTTAATTCAGAAATTGGAATTATGTCGGGAACTTCTCCCATGAACTTGCTTAAATAACATATGTGGAATGTGTGATGAATACCATCTAGTTCTTCTGGTAGTTCTAGTTTGTAAGCTTGGTTCCCAATCCTCTGAAGAACTTTAAACGATCTAATAAACCTTGGACTCAACTATCCCCGAACCACGTAACATACTCATCTTAGTTGGACTCGATTCGATATGGCCTCTAGGGTCGGAATATCAATCATCTTCTTAGTTATTACCAAAACGATGGTAACGACATCCTTGAACAAAAACGAAATCAATTACTAGCTTCTTGGTAACCTTGTAACTTTTCCCTAATCCAAGTGTGAATCCGGTGCTTCTAGTAGTATAGGCCTCTACTAGTATTCACACCTTCTCATAGTCGTCCCAAGTATTGTCTCGCAATTTTCCAAGTCACCATTCAAGAATTTCACATAATCATTTAAAACATTAGGTAACAAAACGAAACTTTACATTATTTCCTGAAACGATTACATAAACATTCAATTTTAACCTACATTAGGCTTCTTATAGGCTACACCACCAGATTTTATTGGCCACTTCATATCTTGATTTTAGGATATATAGTCCTTACTCCTGATTCCTTGCATTGTTATCTGTTTTGTCGAGGATTATTTGGAACGCCCTTAGCTTTGGCGGTACATTTAGCCTTGCTGCTTCATTCATCTTTGGGCAATTCTTCGAAATATGCCCTTTTTCATTACATTCAAAACACACCTTCTTGTTGGATGTACACTCATTGGCGTAATGCCTAGACTTTCCACATTTGAAACATGTCGCCAGCTCGCTAAATTTTCCAAAAGTGTTTCTTCTTGCACTTATCGCACCATCTTGCTTCACCTCCTCCTCATCCTCCAAACTTTGAGAATTTGATTTCCTTGTTGGAACCTGAAGTTCCTTCAAACTTTCTCTTCTCGCCAACTTCAATCTTGCTGGTGGCTCTTCCTTTGATCATCTCCTCAACAGACTTGGCAGCCCATTTAGCTACCTCTAGAGTAAGTGCCTAACGTACTGGCATCGTGTACTCCCATGGAAGTCCCTTTGCGTACCTGTCGATTTTTGTCAGCTCGTCTAGGACAATACGCAAAGCAAACTCCATTTTGTATGTGAAGTTATTGGTGTATTCATCGATGGACACACTTCTCTTCTTCAATGTTAGAAATTGGTTCTCTAGCTCAAGCGGATTTTGAGCTGAGCAGTACTTGCGCTTGAAATGGACCAAGAACTCTGCCCAAGTCAGTTGCAGTGGCTCATTAAGGCTTAGGGTCTTCACCAGAGTGTTCCACCAACGAACAACGCCACCTCTGAACTGATGCACTTCAAATATGGTTTGTATCTTGCCTTTGCAAGCACATATCAGGAAGGCTAATTCCATCTCTGAGATCCAATCCATTATTTCGATGGGATCTTCCTTTCCAGTGAAAGTTGACGGCTTACAAGTCATAAAGTCTTTGTACTTGCATCCATTTCTCTCGACTCCGTCCTCTTGGCTATTCCTCCTAACCACAGGTGGTTCAGTTTGACCAACATAGCTACTGTAAATTCCTTCATCTGACTGACCGTCATTTAGTTCAGGTTGTTCAACAGGCATTGAAGGTTCACTCCTGTTGTTCAGCAATAGTTGTCTCATTTCTTCCCTTTGTTCAGCCATCATAGCCTGAATCACGGCTTGTTCTCCAGCCATTGTGATTGGCTCTGGTGCAACTTCTACTATAGGCACCTGCTCAATCACTTGGGGTTGAGGTTGCTGATTCCTATTCGCATTTCCAGCTCCACTTCGGGTTCTTGCCATTATGATCTATACACCAAATTAGGCAAATTTAGATCATTATTCACGATAGATATTTAAATTCTCCTTATCACTCTGAAATGTTACATGCTAGTTCTAATAACATAGTCATAAAGGTAAGAATCGTGAACACATAAGGTTTCCAGATCCGCTCGACAACAGACCATAGATCCGTACAAATAATATCATATATGGCAAACATATATCATTTAGCACATAAAAGAATTTTAGGCAACTTTCCTAAAATATACTAGTGCTCGTGTCTAAATTATGGTAGACACTCATCTCACAATCATCGCTTAGCATTCTATGTTTAAGTCTAGAAATCCTACAAATTCCTAATTCGGTTAAACTAATGCTCTGATACCAATTGTGACATCCCCATTTTTACGGCCAGAAAGGACCGATTTCGTTTATGCTTTTATAATAAAATCAGAGTTATCTCTCAAATAAAAATATGTGGAATTTGTCTCAAAACAAAACATGATAAAATTTTGTCAAAGCATTTCTTAAGAAATGTAATTTTCATTTCATTACAAAACTCAGGATGTCCACATCGATACTGATCAAAAGCATAAATAGTACAATATAGACCTTACAACAGTTATTTACATCTACTGACCTATAATCCAAAAATCCCTCATCATCATCCAACTATGCTCTGGGTCCACTACCTGTAATATAAAGTTGAGTGGGTCAGGCTTAGGAGCCTGGTGAGCATATAGGGTTTTCAACCCACAATAAATAATTTGTTAAATTTAATCATCAAAGAATCAAACCAATTACCCATCCCCATTATATTCTTTATTCTAAAAGATCTTAAGAATCATCTATCCTTCATTCATTCATTTTTAAGGAATAGGCACGAAGTCCATCACTGCCAATGTTCTTAAATTACAACTAGTGAACACGTAGTTTAAAACATCTGGTAAATACATAGTTCAATAATATCTGGTGAACACTAAGTTCAAAAATACTTAATGAACTCCTAGTTTAAAAACACCTAGTAAACACTTAGTTCAAAAATACCTAGTAAACACTTAGTTCAAAAATACCTAATGAAAACAATCACCTAATGAACACATAGTTCAAAAACACTTACAGGTTACGAGCCTATTAATGTTCCATTGGACTGTCTAGAAATGTCTGTGGTCGTCATCTATATTCCGCTGCATGACTGGAACATCGAGACCACTCATCATTTTATTTCATCGCACATCAACTATCATCTATCCATGTTATACCCAACATATTTGTAGATAAAAATACATATACAATTTAAATCATTGTAAACATGTATAAAACATTCATTCAACATCGATATCAAATAAACAAACAATATATATATATATATATATATATATATATATATATATATATATATAAAATACTTCATATCTATGTGTAAGATGAAAGTGACTATACACTCACATGATTGGACGGTGATTGAACAACACTTCGTCCCTTAAAACAATCTTTTTCGATGAAACCAGAATGTTTTCTCAAAAACCGGACTTTGTGTGGGTAGAGTTTCAACTCAAAAAACTCTTTTTCTAGGAGGCTTCGGGTCTTTGAGGCTTTCTTATGGTGCTAGGAAGGTATTCTAGGATTTGGGGGGGGGGGGGGGAGGGGGGTTTAGGATAGTTTAGAAGAAAGTTTAGGGTGTGAAAAGGTAAAATTTTTTAAACAAATACGAGAGGTCTCGTACCCCTTTTATAGTGGTCGAAGCCTCAGGTTACGCTAGCGTAATCTTCAGGTACGCGGGGCTTACGACCTTGTGGCGCTCTATGCTGAGCGTAAAACCAATATGCTATGCATAGAGTGATGTGTGGCATTGGACGTGTCTGCATGCGAAGGAATGGCGAAGTGGCTGATTTCGGACGTTGTTCGAGTATGCGGGGCGTAACTCGAGTACGCTGGGCGTACAACTTCCTCGAAGTTTGAGCCTGAAACTTCAAAAAGTCATATATTTCGCATACGGACTTTGTTTTTGACGTTCTCTATATCCACGTGTAGGTGAGATTATACTCTACAACTTTTGTTTAGACTCCTGTCAGCTTATTCTGATTTATTTTTAAAGTTATATGTTAACAGGCCGGGACATGAAAAGTCCATTAAGAATTCATAACTTCTTCATCCGACGTCCATTTTTGTCTGTCTTTTTACCGTTAAACTACTATCGACGAGATATTCGATTCTCGTTTAGGTTGTGTCGGCTAAAAACCACTTGATCTATAATTCGAGTTCCAGGTTGCATACTGCTATGCCAAATCTTAGAAAATTCATAACTTTCAGGCTGCATACTAGTATGCTGGTATGCCTTCTCCGTTACCATCTGCTGACCAATCGTCTATGGCTATGCCTACTACCTCCTTTCTACTCCAAATAGGTAAACCATCTCTCTCTCTCTCTTTCTCTCTCTCTCTCTCTCTCTTTCTCTCTCTCTCTCTCTCTCTCCTACTCTCTCTCTACATCTGATGATTCTAGCCTATCTATAGTCTTCGCTCATTGTAGGTTACCAAAATTGCATAGCGTAGTCAAGTTGATTTGTTGTGATGTGTTTCCTCGCCAAACACTTAAATGCAACAATCAAAACCGCCATGTTTTTGAATTTCTGATTTCTTTTTATAGACTGGCGTCCTACATCTTGCCTTCACATTTATGAAATTCGAATATGAATTTGCATGCATCAAGAATGTTAATGTGTAAGTTTTTGTTTTTTCCTTATTTCTTATTTCTTAATTTGCTTTTTTAACCACAAAAGTTTTTCCTTAATTCTGGTTTATGGATGAATAATGCTTATTGTAGGACTGAATAGGGAAAGCCCATTTCTGATTTTCAATTTGAATTTTGCTTTTTTTAAACAACCAACAACAAATTAAGTTAACAGTCTTACAAATTTACAACAACTTTATTTACATTTTTATTAATTTGTTACTACTTATAAGTGTTTACTCTTTAAAATGTTTCCTAGAATGCAAGTTTAATAAGGGTTGACTAAGATTGTGCTAATGCCCACTAGGTGCTCGATTTAATGCCAAGGTTAGTTTCAATTTTTTTGGTCTTAAACTTATACCACACATCAAGATATCAATGATTGGGTTTTCTAAACACGTTTTGTGTTTTCCTTTTATTTGGCTATATGCTCAGCAGGAACAAATCATTGATGCTAAAGGTAAAAACTTTCTTCTAATACTTAACAAATGACATTGCCCACAAAGTTGGTATATATGATGTAACTAGGAACGTCATTTTTTTTTCTAAATTCCACAAAAAATGGTTTCTTTGTGTATACTTTGGCTTCAAATTTAGGTCTTCTTTCTCCTTAATTTGTAGGTTTTTAACAACAAAGTGAACACCTTGCTCATGTATCATTTGTTCATGTTTTATTATTTATGATTTTGTCCAACAAGAAACATTAATCCATGTACATTCTAAATCCTTACAATGTGTTCAAATCAAGATCTTGTAACTATGAATCTTGAGACCAATAATTAGTTTGAATATGTATTTCAGCTGTTGAAGGAGATGGAAGGGGAGCCTTTTCAAGAGAAGAGCTACAAGTTGGAGATATTCCTTTAGAAATCATGTTGTTTGCTATCATTTCAGCAGACCTTATTCATGAAATTGGTATAGCATCATTAGCACAATCTAGAATTCAAACTTAGCATATTTTTAATATAACAAATGTTCCACTAAATCCGTAAGTGTACACTTATGTATGGTAACTATTTAATTTTAATAGTAGTTTTCGACAAGGGCAACATTGTAAAAATCGATGTTTTTTTTTTGTTTTGACTTTTCCTGTTGGCAAAATATTATGATAACTAATTTTTGTTGTGGTTTTTCTCTGTTGTTGGTGCATAGAGTGCATGGGATATGCTGCAGGAAGGGTAAGTAATAGCATCTTAATCTCAAGGTTAGCTTACAAGGAAGAAATATCATCTTACTTTCTTGAATTAATTTTCTTATAATGCACGCTTCAGATTTTTCAAGTTGTGATGTATAAGCTATTAGGTTGGCTTCCTGTTATTTCCATAACTAAGAGTTATTTGAGGGTTCTAATACCTTTAGTTTTAAATTCCCAATCAAGGAAAGTATAACGTTAACCGTATCCTTACCAATTCCCTCAAACGTCTTTTGATAGTTAACGACATAAGTTTGCTTACTTTATTCCTAATCATGTTAAAGGAAAAAAGAAAAGCCAGACAACATGAAAAATGTTAAAAGAAAAAACAAATGGAGTATGATTATGGTAGCAAATAACCAACAGAATAAAAAGTGAATAGTGGAGTTTATCTTTCTTTGTAATACGTAATTTACCTTGTGTTCTTTTCCATTTTTCCGCCGCTGTGTTATTAAATGGTTCAGTTTAGATAGGGATTTTCATCGTGTTCATGTTGTAAGAAGTGAACAAGCTAATGAAGTCATTGGGTTTTTCTGTTTATATGAAATTCATATAAACTTCTAATATATGTTTTTTTTTTGTTACATATTAAACCCTTATTACATTTCCTTATTTTTTTCCCCACAAATAAAATTGGGTGAACTTGGGTACAAGGAAAGATATTATAAGGAGAAGGTAAATTTATCAGATCTAAGGGAGATTGAAGAGGTTAAAAGGAAAATGGTGAGTTCCTTTGAGTCTTAAGTTTTACAATAAGTTTGCTTAATAAACACAAATTAAAAATGAACACAATAATCACACCAACTACTATGGTTGCACATCATGTTGTTCCTATTAACTCCAGATGAAGTTTGTCTAATGTATTTTATCTATCTTGCAGATTGTCCAACATGGGCAGATATTGTTGGATTCACTCTCCTTCAACTCAATAGAACATGTGATAAGAAAGTAATGTTTGATTTATAATCATCTATCCTTTTATGCTTCTAGGGTTTCTTTAGTTCATGAATTCTAGCAGAATTGTAATCTGAGATTCCATTCCATTGCATGTTTGGTTGCAATAACTGCATTCTATTTATATAATGAAACGAAAAACAAAACACTTTCTGATCCATGCGGACAACGGGTATCTTCCCTAGTTTCTAATAAAAACAATGTAACAAAAACATCATGTCATATGCATATAACATTATGAAGGATCATCCCAAAAAGAAAAAAACAAACTATGAAATTTTGCATGTGCACTTATTTGTTAGCTAATTTTTGGTTATACCCCTCCAAACACAATAACATGTAGGAGGGAATTTCCCTTGGGGCAATAAGGAAATCTAAGAATTTGCTTAGGATTCAAGCAAGTGATATATATATATATATATATATATATATATATATATATATACATATACATATATATATGGCAAGTAGTTTTCGAGTAGCATGTCAATTAGAATGGCATAACCGACCTTTATATATAGATATCAAATTTAAGGGTATCATGTATGAGAGTGCATTACTAGGAACGATTGTAATGCAGTTTTGAGTTACTTTATGCATTATAATAAGAGTTTGTTTCCTTAATACTTGTGTTCATATATTAGTTTTATTAGTTGTTCTTCTAATAATTGGTATTAGAGTTAGATGATAAAGGAAATATTTGTCTAAAATGATAGGAACCAGGGACAAGAATCTAGGATCATTCTTGTTTCATTTACTAATGCTCACCAAAATAAACTACGCTATCTAGGCAATTGGTATGAAAGTCATCCTAAACATTCACCAAGTATGGGACATTATCAATCTAGGAACAATATAGCAATATCACTTTTATTCCAAGCAATTTATGAAGACTTATTCCTACAAGCCAGGATGATGAGTACAACGAAGGAAATCTAGGAAGCCATCAAAATCCGCCACCTTGGAGCAGACTGGGAAAGAGAAGCTCGTTTACAAGCTCTTATAAACGAGTTTGATAACTTGAAAGTTGAAGGAATCAAGTATAATTGATGAGTTTGCAAGTCTGCTATTGGGCATCTCACCAAAATCAACTTCTCTTGGTGAAATAATAAATGAAAGTAAACTTGTTAAAAACATTATTACAAGTTTAGCAAGAATACTCATCCACATCGTTCCTTCCATTGAACAAGTTCTAGACCTAAAATGTCACAACTAGCATTTTTCAGGCTAGGAAATTCTGTCTATGTATGATCAACTCTTGATGTATCTTGTAACTTTAAGATTGATGCTATATATGTTATTCATTTCAAAACAACTATTCGAATAAAAAATCACTCGTGAAGCCCTAAACTCTAATTCAATGCACTATATTCACTAAATGTTGGGTTGTAACCCTAACTTCCCGGTTCAAACATATTATTGGGTCAGAAATCATTTATTGGGCCTAATGGACCAATAAATGCACAACTTGTCCATTTTGGGCTAAGAATCCTCATTTGGGGCCTAAATGGACCCACATTCATCAAACTATAACATTTTGGGCCATAAGACTTTTTATGGGCCTAAAATGTCTCACTTTGCTTTCACGCGCCTTATTGGGCCGTAAACAACTTCCTTGAACCTCAATGGGCCGAAAACCCGTTCGTTTTGTCATGTTGGGCTGTAAACACCTATGTGGGCCCACATGGATCAAAACTCCCTAATGGGCCAAAGCAAGAACAAGCCCAAGGTCCATATTTTCCTCTTTTATCCTCATTCACGACCCTATACAAAAGGGGGGGGGGAGATGGGATAATATCATGGAGACACCTCAACATTACATGTTGAATATCCAAGAACATTACACATCATATAACAAGGAATTCCCATATCTCCATGCATCATCTTGTCCTTCTATTTCTTCTTTTCTCACTCTTGGCCATAAGAGCCACTACCACCACCATCATTCTTCTTTGCAAACTAAAAAATCTCTCATCCTTTCCTCTCAAACACAAGAAGAATCCATCCATACTTTAAAGTTTTCATGTGTGCTTATGTGTGAGTGTTCACAGAAACTTCATCAAAGACCATCATCTTGGTAAGCTACTTCCACTCAAGAAGTTTAACTTCATGTTTATGTTAAACTTATTTCTTTTAACAAACTAATTCGTGATTCATGCTCTTAGAACCTCCTAGAGTTTGAAAATCTCTCCAAGGAACTTGCTAGGCCGAAAACTCCTTCCAACTCTTCACCAAAACTGAATCTAACACCCAAAAGTGAGTTCATACCCCCTATTTTCGGTTTTTACTATGTTTTGGGGGAGGATACAAGTTGCTTTGTGTTAGATCTATGTATTTATGCATGTTGATGTGTGTTTTCCATATTATATGTTGTGATTATGTGTGGAAACTACATAAGTTTGAAAGATCTTCTATAACTTGGTGATATTTGCAAACTAAATTATTACGTGCAACTTACTATGAAAATGGAAAGTTTAAAACATGTTATGATACACTAGAAACTATACAAAACCGTTTTAGGGGCCGTTTTTGACAAATAAATGTAAGACCCTGAAACGGATCTTACCAATGATCAAACAAACAAAACAATAGATTATAATAAGAATGAAGTAGAAACAGAAATCAGAACAAGCTTGCACACTGATGCGACATCGACCTCCAGCGAGTCTTCTGGTCTTCAGCTGCGACGGAGATCTGGATATCACAATGCAAAGTCGTTAGAGCCACCCCAAGGACTGTGCCCTAGGAGCGGACTCTGATGGTCAAGTTAGATCAGCTAGAAGATCTGAGATGGCTCTCCATAGCTAGAGGGAACCATCTTGGTGCTGGTGGTGTGGTGGCTGATGGCGGCGGGTGGCGGCTGAGCCATGGGGAAGCTGCCTCTCCATGGGGGAGATACTATTCATTATATAGGGGACAATTAGGTTAGGCCTTGGGCCAGCCCAATTTAAGCCCAGCTAGTAAGGAGCTGGGCGAGGCCACCCGGAGGCGTCAGGCGCGCCCCATGCAGTGCTGGCGGGCGTGCACCAGGAAGGGATGACAAGGGAGTGTCAGGTAAGGGAGCGCCTGGCCGGGACGGCAGGAGAGTCCCCAACAAGGTTGGCAAGGGAGTGCCAGGATGGGCCGGGGGGAGAGTCCCCAGCAAGGCTGGCAAGGGAGAGCCAGGTCGGGTCGGCGGGAGAGTCCCCAGTAAGGCTGGCAGGAGCGCGCCAGGCCAGGCTGGCGCTCTAGAGTGGTCTAGGCCATGCTAGAGTGGTCTAGGCCATGCTAATGGACCATATATCTTCACACACGCTTCTATTAATGAAAAACGTCTGGTACAACTTGTCTATAGCAACCATGAACTATGTGGCATCAACAACCATTAAATGACCTAGCTAGCATCTATATATAGTGGACTTGGGCCGATTTTGGGTTTACGGTTGTAAACAGGCTTATGACCGTAAACTCATAACATGGCCGTAAACTACCATCAACACTACCAAAACTACATATCGACTCACAAGACCCTATTACAATGAAAGCCTATACCAAACCATTAATTGGACCCTTCAATCTCCCCCTTGGTTTGGTGCTAGCTTGAAGTTAATCTTTTTTGACCACCATCACATCTGCCTGCCCCATTGCTCCGTTCCACATACGTTTATTGATGATCTCAACAACCATAGACGTGTACTCTTTCGCAACTTGCTCAAAAATCTCCTCGACAACCTTTATTTGATAAGTACTCAGATGATGAATGTCCCACTTCCTGAACTGAAACAAATCCATTTAATCATAAAGACGAATGCACCAATTTTTAAGCTTGATAACAGCAGACGTTGTAGCCTCGTCGAAAACCCAATACTTCATGGAGCTTAGAGATCCATCTGGGTAACTTTGAAGGACAAGAATTTGTTTAACCTGATTGGTTGCAGGCCACATCACCACTTGAAGAGGATGACCAGTATTGGGATCTATGACATTAGGATAATGCTTGATAACAGACTCAATAGTCTTCATCGAAGGAAAACCCCTTTTCACATGGTCTTCTAGAAAGTGTTTGAATTGAGTTACCTATGGATTATCCGAGGGATTTGAAAATGGAGATCGTGATAACTCTGATAGACCCACCCTAGTCCATGAATTGAAATCATGACTGTCTTTGTATAGCTCAGTGTTGCCACACTTTCTTCATATTATCCACATGTTAAGAGTATCATGAAATCCCCAAGAAATAATCCCAGACCTATCACCATACATATCTCTAAAGCGTACAGCCCCAAGATCCGTAACGGTGATTGTTGGTTGATCTCTAGGTGCATTCTTGTCAGAACTCCTCTTAAACAAGAGTTGTCCCTTTTCCGCATCTTCAGCTTGTCTATCACGTATAATTGCCGCAACATGGGGAGCATGAGCGGGCTCCTCATCAAAATGATTAACGACCTGTGAAGTCTGAACGGTTGGCATGGTAACAGGAAAAGCATGAGAATGTAGATTGATCCTGTACTCGTCTACAAATGTTTGGTATTTGTCCGCAAGATCTCCTTCAAGCTTCTTCTTCAACTCAAAGTAACTGGAGGTAAGGAGATTAAAATGGTCATGAAGATCAGAGATTTGCTTAGTCTTTATCGCTCGATCATCCTGAAGATTGGACACTTGAGACTTCAGTTTGGCATTCTCATTCAATAACTCATTGACTTGAATATCAAGTTCAATGTTCTTCTGATCAAGGACACTGAACTTCTTTTGATGCTCATCAACTGACGGTTTATCTGCTCCTTGGTGACGTTATTTGAAAGAAATCCCTTTGCCACGAGAAGAAGGATCTACATTTTCATTATGAGCGAGATGCATAGCTAATCACACAGAGGCATCATCAGGATCTATCCTAGGAGGATAGAATCCTGGTGGAGCAGAGGAGCCACCAGCCTCAAAATTCATGCTAGGACCTCCATGAAATGGTTCTGTTGATACGATGGCAGGTGTAGTAGTTGGTTTAATTGGCATGTCATGAGACAAGTCAAAATTCAAAGGCCCAAACCTAGGATCACGCCTTCTTCTCTTAGATGGAGGCTGTAAGGTCTGGTCTGTTGTATCATCATCCTGAAGTGGTTCAATAGTAGGTGTGGCAATGTTAAGGGGAGGAAACCCTGACACTGTCACCATTGGAACTGTAGAGTCAACTACTTGATCTGTAGACATGGGTGTCGACTCGAGAACTTGTTCAGGATCCCTTATCTCTGTTGCCGTGTGAGCAACATCATTGAGATTATCAAGCAATGAGTTGAGGTTGACACTTGACAGAAAGTCATCATTGCTTCCAAAGTTAGTTGGAATCTCATCTCTATCAAAACCTATAAGATCAAGGTCTTCATACTGATTAGACTCGGCTGCATTCTTGGAAGACCCTTCATTGTAATCACCTTTAACTTGGACTGATTGTAGGTCATGCTCCTCAGCTACGAATACATTAGGAGCAACTGTCTCTTCCCCTTCTTGATCTGATACCGTGATCACATCTCTTTCCGAGATCACCTTTTCTGACGAAGTAGGCTACGAAGATATCATATCAGGAGATCCGTGGAACTCGGACGCTTCATTCGGCTCAACAAATTGTCCGAATTTAACCAGAGGATACAGTCGTTGAAAGATAACTTTCCCTTTGCGATTTTGTTTAATAAGCCCAATAGTGTGAGGGTCCAAGGACTTCATATCATGCGTTTCTCCCTCCTTTACCATGTCAGGAAACTGTTTGTTGATGAAGAGCTGAACTAATCTAGGATACATCAAGAAGGTATCCCGAGTGATGGCATTGATGTTGACCACAAAATCGTCCAGGATAAACCTAGAAAAGTTGAAGCCAATCCCTGCAGCAAGAGAAACAATAGCTCCAGTGTTTCTTAGGGATATTTCATCTGCACCAGACCTCCTGCCGGAGATACAACTCACGAACACATGGGCTAAGAATCTCCAATAGGGTGGTAGAAGCTTTTTCCCTATAGGAGGAGAATCACCTTCATACCACATTTTCTTTAAGATTTTCTGAGAATCTTCAATACCAATTTCAGTGGGAAAGCTCGGTAGGTCATTGATCAACAATGTCTCTCTCACGAACGGCTCATCGATCACAATTTTGCATCCTTTTACGACTGCGTATACTGTCAGTGCTCCATCATCGTCTCTTCTCATTTTGGCAGTCTGCCAGAACTCTCTGATAGTCTTCTGATAAACGACGGTGTTCATGGTGATGGCTGAGGCCAGACAGCATTTCCTCAGTCCATGAATCATTGACTTGAATTCTCCATGTGTCACCGGAGGATCTGCTAGTACTATTGCTAGATTGTGCATGTCTGCGAACTTCAAAGCTGCCATTTGATCTGCACTAAAACATACTAAGTAAGAAACGAAAGACATTTAAGCAATGTATGTTATTTTTTTTAATTTTATTAAATCAATTTCAAGTTTAGCCCAAAGTAATAAATTAATTTGAGCAAAATCAAGATTACAGTCAACACAGGGTTTACGGTCAAACTGGAGTTTGCGACCGTAAACCCATGGCCGTAAGCTAACGACAGTAAACTGAGTTTACGGCCGTAGACTCTTGGCCGTAAGCTTGGGCCGTAAACTCTGACAATTAGTTTTTCGTCGATTTTGGCCTCAAAACTCATCGATTTCAAGATGCAACTGCATATCCTTGGTCGAAATCTTCTTACCTACGAGATGAACGAAGCAATTTCACGAAAACAAGCACAAAAATTTTCGAAGTTGAGAGAGAATGGAAGGAGTTTGTGGCCAGAATCAGAGAAGTGAAGGGTTTCCGACTGTAAACCTCTTTAAATACCTTTGACCTTTTACCTGCTGTCCACACTGTGTGAGGCATAGTCCAACATTTTGAAAAATTTTCAAAAATAACACTTTGAGGTTTTTAAAAAAATTAAAATAAGACTAAAAATAAAACAAGATAAAAACTAAACGAAAATAAAAATAAAAATAAGAATAAAAATGAATATAAAAATAAAATAAAATAAAAATAGCAAATAAAATTAAAATTAAAAACTAAACATTTCTAAAATTTTGACATACACAAAAATAAAAATAAAATTAAACTTAAAACAAAACAAAACAATTTCCAAAATTTAAAATTTTAAAATTTGATAATTACAAAATAAAATAAAATAAATTTTAAGACAAAATAGACTAAACATTATCTAAACAAACGCTGAATATAGTTTTGTGACTTAGGGATCAAATTTGTTAGACAGCCTTAGTCTACTTATCGGTACCTTTATCTTCATGTCTATGTCTGATCGATCGTCGGTATTTTGATCCACTTAAACACGGAAAATTTGTGACAATTTTGAACAGACTAATAATGACAAGACATTTTGATCCTATATTCTTAGATATATTTCCTAAGGAGCATTTAGCTGACGACGACCACGGATATTGTTGTCCACCTAAATTGAGCAGCAAGATCTACAAACAATCTGTATGTATTCAATTTTAATTGTACTAGAACATGTTTCCCGCTTCCTGATATGCTCCAGTAATCAAGAATATCCAGAATACTCCTTACACCGGGTGAGCAGACAATTATTAAGAGAGAAGATATATTTAGAATGCATATGCTATAGACCCAGGTCGGATCTCTTCCAATCACGCAGAGGATGAAACTAGAGATGCACAAACCCAGGATCCGATCCGGTCAACAACCTGATCCGGTAAAATCCGATCCGATTCCGGTCAAAATCCGATCCGAATCTGGTCAACAATCCGAATCCGATTTGAAACCGGTTTGATCCAGATTTTTTAAGCTTTTACCAGATTTTTCGACGGTTTAAGAACTGGTTTTTGTAGAATCCGGTTTGTGATCCGGGGTTAAATCCAATTTTGAGTCCGTAAAGTCAAACCGGTTTGAATCTGGTCACCGGTTTAATCCGATCCGGTTTGGTCAAAACCGGTTTAATCCGATCGGTTTCATTTCGTGGATCCAGTTTTTGTGTGTACCTCTAGATGAAACATATGACTAACTGAAGTTTCAGAGGGATTGAGAAAAAGAATGATGCATATACTGTGTACCAGGTCGGATTGTGAGTCACGCAGAGGAGACAGTATATGGCTAACAGATAGAAAGAATTGCATAGAAAGAAGATGCAGAGAGATAGAATTGCATATGTTATAGTCCAGGTCGGATCTCTCAATCACGTAGAGGAGGCAACATATGGCTAATAGACAGAAAGAACGAAAATAACCTTCTACATACCTAATTTATCAGAATTCCCCAGTCACCCCATCAATACCGGAATTAAGGACAGAATCCGCACATCGATGAAAAGTTAATCCACAGTTCTAGATACTGGTTCTTTTAGTGTGACCAATAGATTCTCATGTATATCTCCCTGCTCAACCTATCCGAGCGCCGTGTTATCAGGCTAAACGGATCTAACTAGTTCAATATTTGTCAAGTCCTTGAATTCCTTAAGTTCAAATCTTCCTAGTCAAGTCCATTTACAATCTTTCGTGCCTACCGACACATCGAGCACAGAGCATAGACAGTTTAACTTTGGTACGTTACACAGATTCAGATTGCCCGTTATCACTTGATAATATCACTTCCCAACACATCACCTACAAGCAAGAGTATCAGTAACATCATTTTGATTTTCTGATTTTTTTATTTTTTTTGGATTTTTGAATTTTTGAAATTTTGTTTGGTTTTTATTTATTTCTCCCCCTAAATTTGTGCATGGGTGAGAATGAAATCACTAAAATGCGCAAATTTAAACTAATCTAACGAAAAATAAAAAATAGAAGATAAGAATTAAAAAATAAAAATAAAAAAACCTAAACTAAGTAAAAAAATAAAATTAATCCTCAAAACGAGTCATTATAAAAAAAATCCCAAAAGCACATCGAATCGAGCTTTGTTAAAAGGCTTGGTGAACAGATCCATCACATTATTAGCAGTGGGAACCTGTTCCAGCAGGATAAGTGAACGTTCATAACAATCTCTAATAAAATGAATTTTGATATCAATGTGCTTGGTTTTTGAGTGTTGGACAGGATTTTTAGCAATTTGAATCGCAGCCTCATTATCACAGTAGATAGGGGTTTCTAGATAATTCAAACTGTTATTCAACAACTGGTGTTGGATCCAGATGACTTGAGAGCAACATGCAGATGCAACAACGTATTCTGCTTCAGCTGTTGAAGTTGAGACAGTGTGTTGCTTCTTGCACTGCCATGACACCAACCGATCTCGAAGATATTGACACCCTCCTGAAGTAGATTTCCAGTCAAACTCACAGCCTCCATAATTACTATCAGCAAAAGCATATAAATCAAATTCAGAATTTTTCAGATACCAAAGACCCAATTTTGGGCTGCCTTTAATATACCGAAAATTCTTTTGACATCAATGAGATGTGAAAATTTAGGATTAGCCTGATAACGTGCATATTGACACACTGCAAACATGATGTCTGGTCAGTTTGCAGTAAGATACATCAACGATCCGATCATCGATATGTAGTGTGTCTGATCTACGGATTCGCCATCAGTATCTGGAGTCAGAAGAGGTCTTTCAGCCATCGGCATCGATGCAAGCTTAGCGTCTTGAAACCCGAACTTCTCAAGAATATCCTCCACATACTTGGCTTGATGTAGCAGGATTTCGGTTGAATTTTGTTTGACCATAAGCCCCATAAACATGGTCATGTCTCCTAACGAACTCATCTCAAACCGCTTTTTTATAACACATTCATACTCCTTGCATAGCTGAGGACTGGTAGACCCGAAGATAATGTCGTCAACGTAAATTTGAACCAAAAATTGATCATTACCAACATGCTTGATGAACAAAGTTTGATTGATAGTGCCACGAGAGTACCCATGCTCGAGTAAGTGCTTTGTAAGATTTGCATACCACGCTCGAGGAGCTTGATGTAACCCATACAATGCCTTATCATACAAGAAGGCTGTCTTGATGTCCATTTGATAAACCGTGAAGTTCATTATATGCAAGGAAGATACGAATAGCCTCCACTTGTCGAAACCAGCGAACCACCAATCTAGCTTTATTTCGCACTATAACCCCTGAATCATCCTTCTTTTTTCGATAGACCCAACGTGTGTCAAGAGAATTTTTGCCATTTGGTAACTCAACCAATTTCCAAACCCCGAGTTTTTCAAACTGATTCAACTCTTCATGCATAGCATCTACCCAGATGGGCTCATTCAGAGCCATTTCAACATTATTGGGCTCTATTTGAGAGATAAAGCAAGAGTCGAGACATGTATTGACATCTCCACTTTGAGTTCTGGTTTTAACGCCATTGCCCAGTTGACCACAAATGTTCTCGATCAGATGACCGTGTTGAATTCTTGAGGGTATCTCCTGGCTGATATCATTAAGTGAGACGGGAAGATTGTGAATATTGACACCTCCTTCATTTGCTGATTGTCCCACACCGGATGACTCTGCTACAAACTCATTAGAAATTTCTTCAGGAAAGAGTAGTTCCATAAAAGTTGAAGTGACAGCGGAAGCATCTCTAGACATGAACTCTCTTTCAACAGGGGTGAGTGGTGTAGCCTCAGCATCAGGAGTATCATTCTGAACTGGAGATTTTGGACTATCAGGTGGTACATATGACTCCCCCTCAGGAGAAGCAGAGGACTCCCCCTCAGATGGTGAAGAGGATACCGTTGGGGGTCTGTAGACAACTTCTTCGTCTTCGTCTTTACAAACATTATTCGAACCAGAGAAAGACCCAGATGAGCTATCCGAAGACACATTTATGGACTTGAAAAGCAATGTGTAATCAAATAACCAATCCGGACCCACTCGAGCATCCGTTTCGTTCTCCTCTAACTAGTGCACGTCATAGGATTCCACAATCTGCTTCGTCTTCTTATTGTAGACCCTATATGCGGTGCGTGCATCATACCCTACAAAGTAACAATCATCGGCTTTGGCATTAAACTTTGGGTTGGATTCTAGGTGAAGAAGGGTGCAAGGGCAGCCAAATACGCGAAAATGATTGACTGATGGCTTGTGACCATATAGAATCTCATACAGAGTCTTCATCTGAGCTTTGTTGATCAACACACGATTCTGAACATAGCAAGCAGTGTTGATCGCCTCGGCCCAAAAGAAAACTGGTAACTTGGAGTCACACAACATCGTCCTTGCAGCGTCTTTTAAGGTTCTATTTCTCCTTTCAGCAACACCATTTTGTTGAGGTGTGTGAGCGGAGCTGTATTGACGCGTAATCCCCTTTTCCATGCAAAACTGATCAAGAATAGAATTCTTGAACTCTGTTCCATTGTCGGTACGAAGCGCCTTCACCCGATTGTTGGTTTGGTTCTCAATTAGCACTATGAACTTCTTTATCAGTTCTGCAACCGCAACTTTGTTGGATAAGAAGAAGACCCACGTAAAACGAGAGAAATCGTCAATCACAACGAGAGAGTATGAACTTCTGTTGATGCTAAGGACGTTGATTGGACCAAACAAGTCCATATGTAATAATTGGAGCAGTTGACTGATTGAGTTAACTTGTTTTGGCAGGTGTAGTTTTCTGTGATGTTTACCCTGGGCACATGACACACACTTTTCAAACGTTATGAAGTCTTTGATAGGTAAACCACGAAGCATCTCATTCTTTGCAAGACGATTTAGGTTTTTGGCGTTAGCATGACTGAGTCTTCGGTGCCACATCATTGCATTTTGTTTTGAGATCTTTGAAAAAAGGCACGTAACTTGTTCTGGAAGATTGCTATTCATATCAATAATGTAAGCATTTCCATCCCTTTTAGATTTTACAAGAATCCAGTCTTCTGGGATGACAAAGCCTGGCTTGAGAATCATACATTCCTTGTCAGTGAAATGTGTAGAATAGCCTTTGTCGCATATCTGAGACACACTCAACAATCTATGCTTTAACTCGGGAGCAAAGTTAACATTATCGAAACTTAACACTCCATTTGTAACGGTTCCTCTCTGAGTGATCTTGCCACATTTTCCACCCGCAAAGGAAACATATCCCCTATTAAAATATTGAATGCTTTTCAGTTGGGAGATATCTCCTGTCATATGCCGGGAGCAGCCGTTGTCGACGAACCAAGGTCTGACGACATTCCCCCACAACTGTCCCTGTAAAATATGCGGGATCATTCAGATTTGGGAACCCAGGTCATCACTTTCCTGGGTTGGCGTGTTGTCTTTTCAGATTTATCATTATTTACTAATTTGCCAGAGGATACTGATGATGGATTGAAACTTATTTTGGGCAGCCATATATAATTTGGTTTTCTAACAGTCACCGATGGTTTTAAAATAGGATTTTTATCAGTTTGCCTTGAGCACCTGGGTTTTCTACCTGAATTGGTTTAAGACCCAGAGCTTCTCCTTAACGAAATCAATCTTGGCCGAGCCATGTTTGGTTTTGGCAAACTGTTCGGGACTTTGTTATGAAAGACCTTTTTATTAATTTTAAAAACTCCCTATTTTCTACTACGATCATCCTTCCAATCATCATTCCGAGAACGAGTTTTAGAGGACTTTCTAGTTAAAGACCTTCCTCTAAATTTTTTCTCTCCTTTTTGTGACATATAATGTACAAACATTCTATTAGGACAATTCCTAGCTATATGACCACCAAGACCACAATTGAAACAAATCTATTTGTTATTGTTAAAACCTGTACTGCTCTTTACAGATTTGTTTTCCAAACCGACACCCTTGCTTTTCTCACATGAACATGAACAAGAAGTAGGTTGTGAGATAAGTGAGGGTGTATCAGATGGAGAAACTTGTGAAGATGGTGGTGTTTTATTAGTATCATCACAAACATCAGAATTGTCAACCATCTCATCAAATACTTTAAAAACATTCAAACAAGTATCAGAAGGTGCAGAAAAATCACAAAAAACATTGTCACTTTCAACATCAGAAAAATTAAAGTCTTTAATTGAAAACTAAAACTTCAGGTTCAGACTCAGTTTTATTTTCAGAAACAGATCCTTCAACTTCGTGCTTTGACTGATTTAAGGATTGATCTGCAGGAGAAGTAGAAATGTTAGTACTTTCAACATTAATAAATCCTCCCGAAACAAAACCAGATGGCTTGCCATAAACCATAAATGGTTCATTGGTAATCTCCTCCATGGGCAAAGGTTGAAACTGATATGAATGGTTGAAAGGAGGAGGCACTTTATCATACCCTAGACCCTTTGACTGATTATATTTAAATTGCATGCAGTGGTCTATCATGTTGGCAACTACTTCATTTGATACATCAAATTTCTAGAATCAAAATCAACAGTCTCAAATTTGCTCTTTAGTGTGTCAAGTTCAGTAATTAATTCAGCGTTCTGTCTCTTTATGCAGTCATAATTCTCACATTTATTACTGTAGTCTTCCTGAAGTCTTCTAAATTCCTTTATTTTAGTTTCTACCTGGGCCTTAAGGGGTTTTTGTCCTTTTCTAAGTTGATAGCCCTCATATCTAAGGTCCTCTACTTGTCTACGTAATGTTTCTATTTCTTCATGAAGAATTTTAACATAATCAATACAAGCTTGAGAGCATGAAAGGCAAACTTACCTTATTTTTCTTCGGTTCAGAAGTAGAAGATACCATCAACGCAAACTGAAGCTCCATTATCTTTTCTTCAGCAGCAACACTCTCCACAGAAGCTTCATCTTTGACTTGGGCTAGGTGAGCATTTTCAGGTTTTGAAATATTCAAGGCCTGCATCTGGTCCTCCTAGTCAAATGACTGAGCAACCATAGCCTTCTCACTATTGACCTGAGCACCTCCCCGATTGTTTCCCATCGCAACCATCGTCCTGTTGTTCAGTCTTCGATTCGACATTGGGCACTCACGAGCAAAATGACTTGGCTTGTGACAATTGAAACAACGTAGATTTCCCTTGTTGAACCCTACCTTCTTATCGGCACTCATACCCTAGTTGTTCTTCCCGGTCTTCTTAGCAAACTGCTTCGCCCTGAATACTGCCATGGCAATTTGCCATGTAATATCCATTTCTTCCACATCTTCTGGATGAATATGATCCAGATCAGCAAACGACAATTGTGGAGGAAGATCTCCAACTACAAGAGCATTGTAGCAGTTAACAAGTCCTATGGCGAGAGCAAGATTTTCATCACACTCCTTAGCACTTGAAGAAGAAGCCCCATTAGAAGAAGAGGAAACTTGAGAAGCAGCAAATGATGGGTTCTGAGGAGGAGGTATGGATGATGCAACAGGAAGTGAAGTAGCTGATTAAGTGGAAAAGGATTGAGTCTGGACTTGCTGAGCAGCATAAGGTTGACATGTAGAGGGAAAAGTGAGAGATGAAAGAGCATTGTTAGATGAAATTCCAAGATTTACAGCTGAATACAAATTCACATGGTTTATCTCTCGCTGTTTATCATCAATATCACAAGCCTTGATGATCGCCATCACTTCAACAAGAGTAAGGCGATTTAGGTCTTTGGTTTCTTGATAACAGCTATATTCATGTACCATGACTTCGGAAGAGCATTTAGTATCTTCTTGTTTATTTCAGACTTTGTCAAGAAGATTCCAGCTATGCCCATCTCAGTGGTGAGAGTGAAGCTGTGCCTCGAGGGTCTCACCAGGAACGTAATTGAACATGTTGAACTTTTGGCTCAACATGTCCTGGCGAATCTCCTTCATATCTTCGTTCCCTTCATATACCTCAATTTGGGCTTCACACAAAGCCTTTGCTAAAGTATACTCCTTAAATCCTTGAGCTATATCTGGAGATAGGGCCATGGTTAGAGTGGCCAAAGCCCGTTCTTGCTCCTCAACCTTCTCAAAATCTTTATTAGTGTAATTCTCAATCGATTTGTCAACTACTTGCCCTGCAACAGTTGTGGTTATTCTGAAGGGATTCTTGATGATGCTTCTCCAAATTTTGAAGTCCTTCATTTTAATGTACTTATCTATTCGGTATTTCCACTCAGGAAAACCATCTGCAGACAAGAGTCTTGGAATGCGAGTAGTTGTGCCCATGACAGAGTCTAGCTCATGGTGATGTGTTTGACTTTGTGAATCTATTGAATATTAATTTCAATAAAAATTAAATTATTTTCTTTTAAAAAAATTGAGTTTCCGGTCAAAACAAGCGTTTACGGTCGAGAATGTGTTTACAGCCGTAAACTCGGTTTACGGTCGAGAGTTTACTATCGAGAGTTTGCGGTTTCTGAATACGGTTTATGAATCTAAGCTTGTGGTTATTGAAGATGCTTGATTTACGGTCTAAGAACTGAGTTTATGGTCCAAGAAATTTCTTGAGCTTGCGGCCGTAAACTGAGTTTGCTACCGTAAACTCTAGGCAGTAAACTCCTAGAACTTCAAGAAATCACGATTTTTGCATTAAACTTGATTCCCCTTCGCAGAAAACACCAACTCCAATCGCAAACAGTGAAGGATATGGCCAAAAACTTGATTGTAAGATGCTTTGACACTGGTTCTGCTCTGATACCAATTATAAGGCCCTGAAACGGATCTTACCAGTGATCAAACAAACAAAACAGTATGTTATATTAAGAATGAAGTAGAAACATAAATCAGAACAAGCTTGGACATGCTTCTATTAATGAAAAATGTATGATACAACTTGTCTATAGCAACCGTGAACTCTGTGGCATCAACAACCATTAAATGACCTAGCTAGCATCTATATATAGTGGACTTGGGCCGACTTTAGGTTTACGGCCGTAAACAGGCTTACGGACGTAAACTCATAACATGGTCGTACACTACCATCAACACTACCAAAACTACATATCGACTCACAAGACCCTATTACAACGAAAGCCTAGACCAAAGCATTAATTGGACCCTTCAATAAACAAAAAGGTGAAGCCTTTAGGGCATTCACGGTTTTACAAGGACCAAAGGAGTCATTTTATATAAAAATGGGTCTTAAATATACTTATCATTTTAAAAGGGCCAAAAGTGTTAATTTTCACAAAATGGGCTTAAAGATGACGGGTTTTAGCCATAAGAACATCCTATGTGCTCATACAAACCCTAATGCTTGGATCTAGGTTTCTCTATTGTACATGCAACTCATCCAAGACTATAAACCTTAGATCTAGCATATGATAATCAATATAACATATAAATTAGGGTTTAGATCATACCTTTTAGTCATAAACTTAATTCTTATTAATTCTTGACTAATATTAATTAAAGAATATGATTTCCCCTTTAATATATTATTCTCATAATATATTAATAAATCATATTTAATCCTTTCTCTCCATTATTCATCCTATCAAGTTGCTTTGGTGAAGGCAACCCAAAAGGACCATGCACCATCGGGTCAAGTACATACCAAAATAGTTATGGACTTAGACACTAAGCCAACATTCTCCCACTTGGATAAGTCTAATAACTATTCTGCGTATGACTTCAGATCCTGATCTGCAATCGTAGCTTTCTAAAGCCGCTGTCAACTCTGATCTTATCAGATACGCATGTCCTTCAGATAAGGGATCATATATTCCTCCACTATAGATATCGTAAAGACTGAGACATGGATCTAAATCATTCTCTCTGTCTATGTGCTGTTTCCCGAATTCAGATTTTTGATGAATGACAACAGACTGCAATTTGAACACATCAAATTAGTCCCGGCTTGGTCAAGCACTTAGGTGCCATCACTAAATCATCGAGGGGACCACATATATCACTTTTATCCTACTTTGAACAAAAGAAACGGATAAACATTGACTCCATGCTCGCTTGCACTCACTCACCAAATCACACACAACAATATGTTTTATAACACCAAGTTACTGGTGCGTTTACATATTATCAATGTGCAACCGACTCGCAAGATACAACTCACACATCTCAGTTTCAAGAATATAAGATATTATCGTCTCACCAATCACTCGTGATAAAATCCATGAAGTGATCTAAGTGAGCGTGGGTTTAATCCAATGCTCAAATCATATTCATAAGCACTCATGAACGTTGCAGCAAACATTTGCTTATGTCTAATACTCTTTAGACAATCCACACACCAATTCACGATAGTCTTCTTTCATATCTACTTCCAACATATGAACGACTATGGCCCATTTGAATAAATTGACTGTTCTTAACCAATTAAATTATTCAGGAAGTCAAAACATGCAAAGTGAAACACAAGAATAATACTAATCCCATATGGCCTCAAACATTTGAGTATAAATAAAACACCTTTTATTTATCACCATATTGATTACTCATTATTTGTCGTTTCGGGTAATCAACTTCTTACTTGAATTATTACTACACTTGTCCCATGCTCTTAGCATGCACACAATGTTTACCTACAGTTCTTGCTTTGTGAAGTAGATCAAATGTACACATTTCCAATCATACTCATTTTACAACTCCCAATCCTTTTTCATAAGTGAAATAATATCAAATTCTTGCCACTTATGGAATATGTTAGATTCTAACATTTTATGCAATGATCCTTTCGTAATGTCAATGCACTAAAGTCACAATGACTATTGCCAATGAAATTACAAATTCCTCTATCAGAGATTGTGTAACAACCCGAAATTTCGTTTCATTGCTTGTACCCCTTTTCGCGACTCGTTTTGATCATCCAATCGTCGTTTCCAATTTCGTTTCCGATTTCCGTCCATTAATTAAGTCATTAATGTGGATTTTATTTTATGACTTAATGAGTGTCCTAATACCCTTAGAACTCATTCTAATACCTCATATTAGTGATCGGAACATTTCTAGAATCAACCAAATCGGGTAATGGCAACTTAATCGGGTGCGACCAAAAGCCCCGTTTAACGTCGGTATCGGGTAGAATTCCACCGTGTCCCGAACTTAAGACCTATTTAAACATATTCAAGCTATCATTTGAAGCTTTTTCTTTCTCTCACTACTCTCTCTCTAAAGCCATCCAACACCACCAAAAGCCTTGGAATAAATCATAGGACCAACCAAAAATAGTTTAAGGACCTTAAACACATCAAAACTCTACATTTGAGAGTTTACGGCCATAGAACATGCCCCATGGCCGTAAAATCCTATAAGTGTGTCAAATGGTGCCCAAAATTCATTTCTAGGCTTGTGGGAATTTTTAGAATCACATATGATTAATTTTAATACCTTAAAAACACTTATTCTAGAGGATATGAGAGTTTACGGCCATAGACCCCATGATTAGGCCATAAACTCCCTTAAGTGTTATATTTGGTGATTTTAATTCAATCCAAGCCTTAGGTAAAATTATTCCAAGCATTTCCAAGTGTCCATACCCATTTGTGACTCATTAAACACCATAAACCACCCCACCATGAGTTTACGGCTGTAAACTCATGGGGAATGGGTGTTTTAGACCAAAAAATCTTGTATAAGTTTATTCATGGGGAGTAAACTCAAGTTCCAAGTCCCTAGTGCCATTACACGTCCTTAAACGCCACCCGGGTCCCTCCAAACACTCGTAATGGGGTGTTTTCGTGACTACAATTATTTGTCCCTAACAAATAATTAATCTAAGTCCTAATTAGATACAAATGTGTATCTTTACATTATAATTAGGAACCTCATGCATTTGCAAGCCCCGGACCAACGTTTAGCATCCGAAATCGTCACGTTTCTTGTCCGGTGAGTTCATACCCCTACCCTTTTTCAACTGTTTTCACTGTTTTCAGGGGGGAATACAAGAAAAAGTACAAGGAAATCTTGTACTCCAACTTATCATTTTCTGTTCAATTGATTTCATTCTGTATGTTCTAATATCAATAACTGTGTTTATTAAATAGTTCGAATTACGAAGTTAGCTTTCAAACTAATCATAGATTTCTTGATAAAATGTTACAATCTAAACTATGTTTCATAATCTACGAATAATTCATACTAATCATCAAACATAACGAATAACGAAACTATAACTAGCAACAAAACGGATAAGGAAACTATAACTAGGAACAGAACGAATATGAATACGACTACGAATGCGAATACGAATGCGAATACGAATACGAATACAAATAGTAATAGGAGTAGGATTAGGGAAACGAATACGACTACGAATACTAATACGAATAGTAATAGGAGTAGGATTAGGGAAACGAATACGACTACGAATACAAATACGAATACAAATACGAATACGAATAGTAATAGGAGTAGGATTAAGGAAACGAATACGACTACGAATACGAATACGAACACGAATAAGTATAAGAATATGTTAAGAACAAGAACACGAATATGAAGATATGTATCTAAGTATACTTCAAGATAACACCATTAGGATATCAGAACACCTAGTTAATACAATAAGTACGAATGAAAATCAATCAGTATATCGAATTCAATAACTAAAATTACTTTTAGGAAAGTATGGGACTTTCCTGGGGAAACGTTACATAACTAGAAAGGTGTAATAAACTAGATAACTATATATCTTTCACACTTAGTAATATACAATCAGGAAAGTATGGGACTTTCCTGGAATCATAGTTAAACATAACCAGAACCGTGTAAACTAATAATCAACCAACCTTTTCTTATAAGAAAATATGGAATTTTCTTGGATAACAACTTTTCGGTAAACCAAAGAAAACTCGTACATTTTCACAAAACAAACATCTTATGAACTCACCAGCTTTATGCTGATTTTCAAACTGCTTGTATTCTCAGGTCAACATTAGACAGGTACCTAGCGATCCTTTTGGAGAAGACGGAGCGTTTAGAAGACTCGTCTTTATTTTGTTCATATACACTATGTATTACGAATGTACAATTTTACTTTTGAACAAATGTAAACTTTAATATGTAATGTAATGGTTGTTTAATGTACTTACTATGTGCATTGGATTTGATACACAACTTGGAGTCAACCCCGGAAACGTTTCCGCCTTTGGTTTTCGGGGTGTGACAGATTGGTATCAGAGCCCTTGTTTATAGTGAATGGAGTATACCAAACCTTACATGGTATAAAACTATAAACACTGAAGGGCCTAAGTGCTCTGAACTAAAAGTATACCTCAAATATAAGTATTTTCAATAGTATACAAGTATACCCGACCGTCGAAATCTGTAACTACAAGTAGAACAAAACATAAGTAAATGGATGTTGTACGTTGCGATTAAACCTGGGCAGTTATGTAGTCGTGTCTAGGATCAATATAGCCTGGCCAACTATATTCATTCGAGACACGGCCAGCATGTGCTTGGGAGTGACTGTGATATACGACATGCCTAAAACTTACCCAATACTCAAACAATGAGCCGTCGCTGCAGCGAATCATGAAATACTATGGGAGTATTTCTCGAGCCAAATCCATTATAGAATTCCTCATCCCAGCATTGCTCCTCAATCATCCTTTTAAGCGATAATTTATTTGTTTTGATAACTCCTTCCTGCATTATCGCTTAATAGAATACTATGTATGTCATAAAGAGATATCCTTTGTATCATATCTCTTGATTCAATTCAAAGGACTTACCATCCTCTCTTTCCTGATCTTATTAGATCAAGATGCCTCCAAGAAAGAGACCCAGCTCAAAAACCAACAATAATCCTCCACCTTCTCTTCATATCGACCTGGCTACCCTTCAGTCAGTTTTAACTGCAACATTTTCAGCAGCCATGTCGCAAACAAACCTCGGTAGTTCAGGAGGTGGACCCCAGTCTCAAAACCAGGGAGGTAGCCAGGGACACCGAAAGGAGTGTTCCTATAAAGACTTTATGAACGCGAAACCCATATTCTTTGATGGCACTGGAGGTGTCATTTCTCTAACACGGTGGTTAGAGAGGATCGAATCTATCTTCGAGATCTGTGCTTGTTCAGAATCTGACAAGGTGAAGTTTGCCGCCTGCACTCTCACCAATAAAGCTTTGACTTGGTGGAACGGCCGAGTCAAATCTCTAACTCTACCTGTAGCCAATGCTATGGGTTGGGAAGTTATGAAGGAACTTCTGCACGCTGAGTATTGCCCTCGGGGTGAAATTCAGAAGCTGGAACATGAACTCTGGAACCTGAAGATGAAAGGTTCCGATATCGCTGCCTACACATCCATATTTGATGACTTAGCGCTTCTTTGTCCAGGGATGGTTACCCCGGAAAGTAAGAAGATAGAGAGGTTTATCTGGGGATAAACCCAGCCAACCAAAGGGAACGTCTTAGCTGCGAAGCCGGATACATACGACAACGCCAAATGCCTAGCGCAAATCTTGATCGACCATAGTGAGGACGTAGAGGAAGCAGCTACCACTCTTGAGCCGACAGAAAGAAGTGGTGAGAAAAGAAAGTACTGGGAGGCGGGGAAGAAATGTAAGCCTTCACAGGAGTTCTCGAAGAAACAATAGATGGTGGCGGCCCACACTGCCACTACCCCTGCTATTGTTTTTGTCGTAGGTTTCCCAGCCCGAGCACCTATCACCGGATATGCCGGTGTTCTTCCATGGTGTAACCAGTGCAGTTACCACCATTACATCCCCGGTCCCTGTCGTGTAAAATTTTGCAAAAATTGTGGCCAAGAGGGTCACCTTGCGCGGAGTTGCAGAACACCAACACATCAAGCTCCCGGAGCAGGCATCAATCAGGCCTGTTATAGTTGCGGTAAAGTCGGGCATTATAAGAGGAACTGCCCCAATGTCACACCCCCAAACCAGGCGGCGGAAACGTTCGGGGGCTGTCGTGACTCAATTGAATACCATAACATTGTATATATATGAAACGTAACAGCATTCATCACCATGCATTAATATTGTACAACCAGTAAAGTTTACATGAAGTACATTGTTTAACCATTACATTCCCAAAATAAATTGTTCGATTCGTACATAAATAAACGGCAAGCCATCACTGAATACGATTTCCTTTGATTCACTGGTTCCCTGAGAATACAAGTATTTTGAAAAACGTCAACATATGAAATGTTGGTGAGTTCATAAGTTGTATTTGAAACAATGTTTCGTATCGTTTGAAAACCACCAGAAAATCCGATATTTTCTGAAAAGAGAAGCTTTTGAAAACGTTTGTGAAGATCCATAAGTATGCTTGTTTGTTTCTATACTTGTAAAAAATTGTTTATTGAAATTGTAGGTATTTCGAATCTGTATGTATTGAAAACCCTAGGAAAACCCGATGTTTTCCTAATTCTTTGAATTCCATGAATTTACATTGAAACCATTGCAACGCATGAAGTTATCATTACCAGGCGACATTGGATTATTTTTGAGCATGATTATCTGCTACAAACACGCGTTACACAAACGACTAGTCTATAGCAATACTAACGATCCCGTAGGCGTCGTCCGTACTAATCACGTTATCCAACCGCCCTGACTACGTGTAGTCCCACATCCGAAGAGAAAGAGGACACGAAGGCCTCGATGACTCCATTAGCCGGTTGGGGATAAAAAGGTACGAGGGGTCCTAGACCCGCCTCGCATAAAAGGTAGACTCTACTAGCGACACCAAAGGACCCTTGGGGACCAGTAGTATACAAGCCATTGAAAGTCCGGTTACGTCGTGTCGGATCGGTAAAACCCAACATTTCGTAAGATAGAGGTCTTCGGGCCTTAAGATCAGGTCATTGGGCTAGCTAGGCTCAACAAACAAGATTTTACACTTTTGGGGCCCAAAGATGGTGCGTAGACGTCTGTGCACACTCGCATGTATAATGAATTCCCAATCGTTATTTGTATGAATCGTAGTGTTGTAGTATCATAGTGTCGTCGTGTTAGTAGTTTCAGATTTTTATTGGTTCGAGACCGAACCAATTCGTTTAACAACGACTTTTGGTGTTGTAATGTATTGTATTTCGTCGATAGTCGTGGTACCATCATTTGGTCAAATTGCTTGTATTGAATTAGCCTTGAAAATTCTCTGTTTTCAGCCCCTCCTTGTTTGTAAAATTTACTTTTTCAACCCTTTATTTAAATACTTTCCGGTTTGGTCCTTAAATCAATTTTCTTGACATTTTAACACCAAAAATTATTGAAATAAATATTCTCCAGCATATTTTTCATAGAAAACAGCTTAAGTCCCTAAAATTTCAGTTTTCTCGGTTATAACCCTTCTTTTTCGCAAGTTTGACAATTTTGGCCCAAATTGTAAAATTTTTGCAACTTTGGTCCTTTTTAAATTTAAAAAGCATTTTAAACCTTTGAAAAGGACTTGAATCACTTATAGTCCACTGTTTTACAGAAAAACACAGTTTTGGCCCTCCAAAACAGAAAATTTCGCATAATGGGCCTCATTGGGCCAAAAATGTCATTTTTAGCCCATTAAGCTTGAAATTTATGTTTTTAATCCTCTAAATGAGTATATTTTCAGAAATTGTTTTATTGAAACTGTTTTGACACACTTCATCCATCAGAATTCGTGATTTGTCAATTTGGGCCCTTAAATTTTGTATTTTTCACATTTTAAGTCCAAAAATTGTGTTTTTAGCCCAAAGAAATTGTTACTAAGCCATGTAGCTATTTTTCTAGAAACACATTGTATGTAGAAATATATTTGATGCTAAAATCATTTAACATGAGGTATATCACGGTTTTGAGGGATTTTATGGCTAGATCCAACATTATAATACACACAAAAGCACACATATAAGCATGGAAATCATACAAAGCATACAAAACACATATAGATCTACACTTTCACTTGTATTCCCCCCCCCCCCCCCCCCAAAAAAAAAAACCTCATAAAAACAGAAAATAGGGAGTATGAAGCTCACCTTGTTTGAAGCGTTTGGTTTTTGAGGAAAAGATGGAAGAAAATGAAGTGATTTTCGGCCTTAGTACCTTTCCTTGGTAGATCTCGAGTTTGGTGACTTCTAAGGTGTATGATCACAAGTTGGAATGGATTTAGAAGAGGTTTTTGATGGAATGAAATAGTTAGATCATGTATATAAGTAAATACTTACCTAAGATGGTGATTAGCTTGAAAGATCCTCTTGAAAGCTTCTTAAAATCTCGAAATTTTGGAGAGGAAGGAGAGAGTTTCTTGAGTGTTCTTGAGAGAGTTTGTGAAATGTGTGTGTGTTTGAGGTGTGGCCGAGAGTGAGAGAGAGAAGAGAAGAAGAAATGATATTTGAGGTGATGTGCATGGAAGAATGGGAAATAATGCATGGATGTCCAATGGATAAAAATGAGGTGGCAATGGTAAAGTCAACTCTTCCATTTCCTCTTGGGCTTGGGCATTAGGCCGAGAATTTGGAAGGGAAAAGGAAAAATTTGGGCCTTTGCCCCTAAGCCCAATGTTAGAGTTAATCCTGAGTATGTTTTAAGTCTAAAGGAATGTGGTAGGATTTTTATATTTTTATTGGACTAGTTTAGGTTATTCATGTATCAAGGCTTTTAATTCATTTCATTCTAGGTCCAACATGGCCCAAAATGTTGAAATAAATTAGTGTGGGTCCAATTAGAGCCCAATTAGGGTTCTAAGCCCATGTTAGTCTAATTGGAAGCTTATTGGTCCATTTGGATCCAATAAGGGAGTCCTAGTCCAAAATGGACTTAAGCAAGGACTTCTAGGGTCTCCAATTATTTGATGACTATTTGTAGTACTTTGTATGATGTATTTGATTGAAGTTTTTGAAGTCATAATCATAGGTGTTACACATGTTCTTAAGCTTTTGATTCACTTTAGCTTGAGTGTATAGTTTACTTGACACAAAATTTCCAGTTGTGACATCATCCCCCCGTTAGAGGGAATTTCGTCCCGAAATTCTATTTGAAAGCTAGATTTGAGAATGCTAGAATAGGTGAGGGTACTTTTGCTTCATTTGGTCTTCGCGTTCCCAAGTGAATTCTGGCCCACGCTTTGCGTTCCACCGTACCTTCACGATCGGGATGCGACTCTGTTTAGTACGCTTCACCTCCCTGTCCATGATTTCGACTGGTTCTTCGAGGAACATGAGATTCTCATTGATTTCGATTTCGTCAAGAGGAATGACAAGGGTTTCGCCTGATAGGAACTTCTTTAGGTTTGAGACATGGAACACGGGGTGTACACCGTTTAGCTCCGCGGGTAGTTGTAGCCTGTAGGCTACCGGACCTATTCGGGCGACGATTTCGAAAGGTCCAATGTATCGCGGGTTTAGCTTTCCCCGTTTTCCGAAACGTATAACCCCTTTCCAGGGTGAGACCTTCAACAATACTCGATCACCGACCTGGAATTCTAAGGGCTTTCGCCGTCTATCAGCGTAGCTCTTTTGTCGGTCACACGATGCTTGTAATCGAGCTCTGATCTGGACGATCTTTTCTGTGGTTTCGCGAATGATCTCCGGTCCCGTTAGTGCCCTGTTTGACGTATGCGTTTTTGCTAGCTGGGTGTCACCTACTTCAGCCCAACATAACGGTGATCTACATTTACGCCCGTACAGTGCTTCGAAAGGAGCCACCTTGATGCTCGAATGGTAAATATTGTTATATGAAAACTCGATCAACGGTAGGTGGGTATCCCAAGACTTTCCAAAGTCTATCACACATGCACGAAGCATGTCCTCAAGCGTTTGAATGGTTCGTTCACTTTGACCGTCCGTTTGTGGGTGATATGCGGTGCTCATATCGAGATGAGTTCCCATTGCCTTGTGGAGTGATTGCCAAAAGCGCGATGTGAACCTACTGTCCCTATCCGAGATGATAGATTTTGGCACTCCATGGAGTCTTACGATTTCTCGTAGGTACAAACGCGTCAGTCTCTCCATCTTGTAGGATTCTTTGATTGGTAGGAAATGGGCAGATTTCGTCAGTCGGTCAATTATTACCCATATGGTGTCCAGTCCGTCCGACGTCTTGGGCAGCTTGGTCACGAAATCCATAGAAATCCCCTCCCATTTCCACTCAGGGATTGCCGGTTGCAGCAACAATCCTGAAGGTTTCTGGTACTCCACCTTTACTTTGGCGCACGTAAGGCACTTACTAACATAGGTCGCGATTTCCGCCTTCATGTTAGGCCACCAATAGTGTTGTTTAATGTCCAAATACATCTTGTCCGAACCAGGGTGAATGGAGTACCGTGTCTTGTGGGCTTCCTTCATAACAGTCTCCTTAAATCCTCCGATTTTTGGGACCCAAATACGGTTCATGAAGTAGTATACCCCATTCTCTCTTGCTTCTAGGTTCTTTTCCATCCCGCGCAATGCCTCGCCAATTCTATTTTCCGCTTGCATAGCCTCCGACTGGACTGATGCAATTTGAGTGGCCAGATGAGATTGAATGGTTATCGAGTGCATTCTTGTACGGCGATTAGCGTACTCCTTCCGACTTAATGCATCAGCTACCACGTTGGCCTTACCTGGATGGTACTTGATCTCGCATTCGTAGTCGTTTAGCAATTCTACCCATCTTCGCTGTCTCATGTTCAGCTCCTTCTGATTCAAGATGTGTTGTAGGCTCTTGTGGTCCGTAAAAATGGTGCACTTTGTACCGTACAGGTAGTGCCTCCAAATTTTTAGAGCAAAGACCACGGCTCCCAGTTCTAGGTCATGGGTCGTGTAATTTACCTCGTGCGTCTTTAGTTGGCGGGACGCATATGCTATCACTCTTCCACGTTGCATGAGAACGCAACCTAAGCCCTGATTCGAAGCGTCACAGTAGACTACAAAGTCTTCCGTTCCTTCAGGTAGAGATAGTACAAGAGCGCTACAGAGAGCTTGCTTCAAGGTTCGAAACGCAATCTCTTGTCGGTCTGTCCACTTGAATGGCACGCCCTTTTGCGTAAGCAAGGTAAGCGGCTTGGCGATCTTAGAGAAGTTTTGGATGAATCTCCTATAGTAGCCTGCTAGGCCTAAGAACTGACGAATTTCTGTGGGCGTAGTCGGAGTTTCCCATCCTTCCACAGCTTTGACCTTAGAGGGGTCCACATGAATTCCGTCTTGGCTAACCACGTGGCCTAGGAAATTCACACCCCGGAGCCAGAACTCACACTTGGAGAGTTTGGCGTAAAGCTTTTCCGATCGCAGAGTGTCTAGAATTTGTCGTAGATGTTGGCCATGCTCTTCTTTGCTTCGAGAATAGACGAGGATGTCATCGATAAATACAATGACGAAGTTATCAAGGAACGGTCGACAGATTCGATTCATTAGGTCCATAAATGCGGCAGGTGCATTTGTTAGACCGAAGGGCATTACGACGAATTCATAATGTCCAAAGCGGGTTCGGAAAGCGGTTTTGGGAATATCCTCTTCTCGGACCTTGAGTTGGTGGTATCCAGACCGTAGATCTATTTTGGAGAAATAACTAGCTCCTTGGAGCTGGTCGAATAGATCATCGATTTGTGGGAGTGGGTAGCGGTTTTTAACAGTGAGTTTATTCAACTCTCTGTAATCGATGCACATTCTGAAAGATCCGTCCTTCTTTTTGACAAAGAGTACCGGAGCTCCCCACGGCGAGTAGCTAGGTCGGATAAATCCCTTGTCCAGAAGCTCACTGAGTTGGCTGGACAATTCCTGCATTTCAGCAGGAGCCAACCGATATGGTGATTTAGCGAGAGGAGTCGCTCCTGGAACAAGGTCGATTCGGAACTCAACCTGTCTCTCTGGGGGTACTCCTGGAAGATCTTCAGGAAACACGTCCGGGAATTCACATGCTACCGGAATATCTTGGATGTTAGTTTCTTCTTTGGTCCTGTTCACTATGTGAGCCAAGAACGCCAAATTGTTCTTTCGCAGATGTTTTTGTGCTTTGATGCACGAGATGAGGCGAAGATTCGTACTGGGTTTGTCTCCGTAAATCACTAGGGTTTCGTGATTCGGAAGACGAAGGCGAACGGCCTTCTCGTGGCACATAATCTCAGCATGGTGGGGGCTTAACCAATCCATGCCGATAATTACATCGAAACTCCTAATTGATACTAGCATTAGGTCTATTCAAAAAACGTGCTGGTTAAGGGTTAGGGTACATCTAGTGTAGATCTCCTCAGTGGATTCGGTTTTCCCATTGGCCATTTCCACCGTATAGGTTTCATTTAGCTTCTGGGGTTGTTGTTTTAATAAATGTTTAAACTTCTCGCTCACGAAACTTCGCTCCGCACCGGTATCAAATAAGATGCATGCATAAGTGTGGTTTAGGAAGAACGTACCGGTCACGACTGCGGGATCCTGAACTGCACCACTCTGACCCATAGTCAGCATTCTTCCTGCTCCTCTGTTTCCTGAGTTGTTGTTAGGGCAATCTCGGCGGAAATGCCCCGTCCTTCCACACCCGAAGCAGGTGTGGCTAGGCCCTGCATTATTGCCGCCGGCATTGGTGTTGTTGTTATTGCGGTAGTTGTTGTTGTTTTTGTTGTTCTGATTGTTTCCCTGACTCTGGTTCCTAGGAGGGTACGTCCTACAGAACCTTGCAGCGTGTCCCCTTCGGTTGCAACTGGTGCAATGGAGTTCCCTTCATTCGCCGTGATGGTGGAGGCCACACTTATTGCAACTGGGAAGATTACCGGAGTAGGGTCTTGAAGCATTTGAAGAAGCTGAGGCTGGAGCATGTGGTGTGGCTGGAACCGGTGCGGTGACAGCGTTAACTGCCACTGTTTGCTGCTTTTTAGAGGTCTCGGGGCCCTGACGCCCCTTCCTCTTGGGGTTCTTCCCTCTTCTGCCATCACCCTCCTTTTTCTTCTCAGTCTCTACTGGCTTCTCGCCCCTTTTGTTGTTATGATTGTACAACCTCTTGGCCAATCTCTTCGCACTGTCAAACGTTTCAGGGTTTGCAGCTATCACATTCCCTTGAATGGGGGATGTCAGTCCCCAGATTAACCGTTCAACCTTCTTTCCTTCTGACGTGATCATACCCGGGAACAATAGAGATAATTCGCTGAATCTCGAGATGTAGGCGTCGATGTTCGCATTCTGCACCGTGAGGTTCCATAGTTCCTGCTCCATCTTTTGTATTTCGCCTCGGGGGCAGTACTCAGCCGTTAACATTTCTTTCATTTCTGCCCATGGGATAGAGTTGGCGACAGGGAGCGTCATAGCTTCCACGTGTCCGTTCCACCAAGTGAGAGCTTGGTCCACAAAAGTGCAGGCCGCGAACTTCACCTTCATCTGCTCGGGGCAATCGCATATTTCGAACACCGACTCTACCTTCTCGATCCATCGCTTCAGGGTAATCACCCCTCCAATGCCGTTGAAAGTCCGGGGTTTAGCGTTCGCAAAGTCCTTGTAGGTGCACGTTTTAGTGGGTCCTTGATTCGTCCCGTTGTTTGAACTTCCGGAGCCTTGCCCATTGCCTCCTCCGTTGTTCCCTCGGTGAAGTTGTGCCATAGCTGAGGTGACCGCAGCGGACACGACTGCCTGGAAAGCAGTGGTGTCGACCTCGGGCGAAGTTGGCTCGGGATTTCCGCGAGTAGCTCGGCGAGGCATCTTTCTGTCATGAAACGAAAGGATGTTGAGTGTATGTGGTCTCTGTGAGGTCGTGATCCTACTAACTAGATGTATGGTGCGAACCTAAACATTACTATCATCAAGCATACAACCATAATTTCCCAACACATAACAACTCGTAATATCATAGCAAAACACATAAAAGTTTATTAATATTATCCGCGTTTAATACAAGAAAATTTGCTCGTAAGAGCATACATAAGTGACACTAATCTGACAGCATAACGGCTCCATGAGTAGTGTAGTCACTTAGACATAGAGCCGAAGTACATAACATAGTTTCCTAATGACCTACCTAACCGCGATGAGCTGCGTCTGGAGGTGGCGCCGAAGATGCGGATGCTCCCTGAAGACGAGCCATTAGGCGTTCTGCGTCCTGAAGTCGAGACTCCCACCTTACCTGCCTCATGTGAAACTCCCGGAGGACGTCACGTGTCTCCTGCTCCGCACGCTCGACCCTAGTCCACAACTGGCGCACTTGATCAGCAGTGCCCCGAGCAAGGTCGCCGGTGTCCCGTAATCGTCTCACCATGACCGGTAGGGCTCGGTCGGCCGGTCCTCCGTCCCTCAGATCAAAGAACTCCCATGACCTGCCAAACGGGGGTCGCTGTCCCTGATGTCTGCTCCATCTCCAAAGATCGATGCCCCAAGGAGGGGTAGGTCCAGTGGGACCCACACGATAAGCAGGCACCCTGATCGGGTAAGCGGGGTCGATGACCTCGGACTCTGCATCTGAATCACCCCCTTCGCTGTCATCGAGCTCCTCTTCGAATTGCTCTTCGTCTTCTTTGGGTTCGGCAGGCTCGCCCTCGGCTTCTGCCTCCGGTTCTTCGTCAGATTCTTCTTCGGGGTCTTCCTCAGGTTCCTCTTCAGGCTCTTCCTCAGGCTCCTCTTCCTCTAGCCACCCGTTGTTTCCCTGATTAGGGAAATAGGGGTCTCCAGGGTGATGAAAACCAGCCATGCTGTCTGCGCGAGTACGTAAATATGCTAACATTATTCCTAGGTGCTATGACTATTGTACAGACTAAGCAAACGTTCTCTTGTTGGTGATAAAGGGTATAGTTTTAGGTTCCCTAGCTATCTCGATCTCATCCAGACGTGTGTTAGTTTTACTTTGGAGAGAATGTAGTTGATCAGGCTACATTCACTCCTTGGTATCACTAAGAACAGTCCCGAATTAACCGAGATACTAGCATTATTGTGTTTGATTCTGCGTTAGGTCCTTATTCCTAATGCAAGTAAGCGTGTTTTATTTGCTTATTTTGTTCAGAGTTATGTTAGTCCCTCTTTTTGGTTTATAGTTGCATATCAATGTGTGGCTCGACATGCTAGTTCACTATAAACAAAGCTCTGATACCAACCTGTCACACCCCCAAACCAGGCGGCGGAAACGTTCGGGGGCTGTCGTGACTCAATTGAATACCATAACATTGTATATATATATATGAAACGTAAAAGCATTCATCACCATGCATTAATATTGTACAACCAGTAAAGTTTACATGAAGTACATTGTTTAACCATTACATTCCCAAAATAAATTGTTCGATTCGTACATAAATAAACGGCAAGCCATCACTGAATACGATTTCCTTTGATTCACTGGTTCCCTGAGAATACAAGTATTTTGAAAAACGTCAACATATGAAATGTTGGTGAGTTCATAAGTTGTATTTGAAACAATGTTTCGTATCGTTTGAAAACCACCAGAAAATCCGATATTTTCTGAAAAGAGAAGCTTTTGAAAACGTTTGTGAAGATCCATAAGTATGCTTGTTTGTTTCTATACTTGTAAAAAATTGTTTATTGAAATTGTAGGTATTTCGAATCTGTATGTATTGAAAACCCTAGGAAAACCCGATGTTTTCCTAATTCTTTGAATTCCATGAATTTACATTGAAACCATTGCAACGCATGAAGTTATCATTACCAGGCAACATTGGATTATTTTTGAGCATGATTATCTGCTACAAACACGCGTTACACAAACGACTAGTTTATAGCAATACTAACGATCCCGTAGGCGTCATCCGTACTAATCACGTTATCCAACCGCCCTGACTACGTGTAGTCCCACATCCGAAGAGAAAGAGGACACGAAGGCCTCGATGACTCCATTAGCCGGTTGGGGATAAAAAGGTACGAGGGGTCCCAGACCCGCCTCGCATAAAAGGTAGACTCTACTAGCGACACCAAAGGACCCTTGGGGACCAGTAGTATACAAGCCATTGAAAGTCCGATTACGTCGTGTCGGATCGGTAAAACCCAACATTTCGTAAGATAGAGGTCTTCGGGCCTTAAGATCAGGTCATTGGGCTAGCTAGGCTCAACAAACAAGATTTTACACTTTTGGGGCCCAAAGATGGTGCGTAGACGTCTGTGCACACTCGCATGTATAATGAATTCCCAATCGTTATTTGTATGAATCGTAGTGTTGTAGTATCATAGTGTCGTCGTGTTAGTAGTTTCGGATTTTTATTGGTTCGAGACCGAACCAATTCGTTTAACAACGACTTTTGGTGTTGTAATGTATTGTATTTCGTCGATAGTCGTGGTACCATCATTTGGTCAAATTGCATGTATTGAATTAGCCTTGAAAATTCTCTGTTTTCAGCCCCTCCTTGTTTGTAAAATTTACTTTTTCAACCCTTTATTTAAATACTTTCCGGTTTGGTCCTTAAATCAATTTTCTTGACATTTTAACACCAAAAATTATTGAAATAAATATTTTCCAGCATATTTTTCATAGAAAACAGCTTAAGTCCCTGAAATTTCAGTTTTCTCGGTTATAACCCTTCTTTTTCGCAAGTTTGACAATTTTGGCCCAAATTGTAAAATTTTTGCAACTTTGGTCCTTTTTAAATTTAAAAAGCATTTTAAACCTTTGAAAAGGACTTGAATCACTTATAGTCCACTGTTTTACAGAAAAACACAGTTTTGGCCCTCCAAAACAGAAAATTTCGCATAATGGGCCTCATTGGGCCAAAAATGTCATTTTTAGCCCATTAAGCTTGAAATTTATGTTTTTAATCCTCTAAATGAGTATATTTTCAGAAATTGTTTTATTGAAACTGTTTTGACACACTTCATCCATCAGAATTCGTGATTTGTCAATTTGGGCCCTTAAATTTTGTATTTTTCACATTTTAAGTCCAAAAATTGTGTTTTTAGCCCAAAGAAATTGTTACTAAGCCATGTAGCTATTTTTCTAGAAACACATTGTATGTAGAAATATATTTGATGCTAAAATCATTTAACATGAGGTATATCACGGTTTTGAGGGATTTTATGGCTAGATCCAACATTATAATACACACAAAAGCACACATATAAGCATGGAAATCATACAAAGCATACAAAATACATATAGATCTACACTTTCACTTGTATTCCCCCCCCCCCCCCCCCCAAAAAAAAAAAACTCATAAAAACAGAAAATAGGGAGTATGAAGCTCACCTTGTTTGAAGCTTTCGGTTTTTGAGGAAAAGATGGAAGAAAATGAAGTGATTTTCGGCCTTAGCACCTTTCCTTGGTAGATCTCGAGTTTGGTGACTTCTAAGGTGTATGATCACAAGTTGGAATGGATTTAGAAGAGGTTTTTGATGGAATGAAATAGTTAGATCATGTATATAAGTAAATACTTACCTAAGATGGTGATTAGCTTGAAAGATCCTCTTGAAAGCTTCTTAAAATCTCGAAATTTTAGAGAGGAAGGAGAGAGTTTCTTGAGTGTTCTTGAGAGAGTTTGTGAAATGTGTGTGTGTTTGAGGTGTGGCCGAGAGTGAGAGAGAGAAGAGAAGAAGAAATGATATTTGAGGTGATGTGCATGGAAGAATGGGAAATAATGCATGGATGTCCAATGGATAAAAATGAGGTGGCAATGGTAAAGTCAACTCTTCCATTTCCTCTTGGGCTTGGGCATTGGGCCGAGAATTTGGAAGGGAAAAGGAAAAATTTAAGCCTTTGCCCCTAAGCCCAATGTTAGAGTTAATCTTGAGTATGTTTTAAGTCTAAAGGAATGTGGTAGGATTTTTATATTTTTATTGGACTAGTTTAGGTTATTCATGTATCAAGGCTTTTAATTCATTTCATTCTAGGTCCAACATGGCCCAAAATGTTGAAATAAATTAGTGTGGGTCCAATTAGAGCCCAATTAGGGTTCTAAGCCCATGTTAGTCTAATTGGAAGCTTATTGGTCCATTTGGATCCAATAAAGGAGTCCTAGTCCAAAATGGACTTAAGCAAGGACTTCTAGGGTCTCCAATTATTTGATGACTATTTGTAGTACTTTGTATGATGTATTTGATTGAAGTTTTTAAAGTCATAATCATAGGTGTTACACATGTTCTTAAGCTTTTGATTCACTTTAGCTTGAGTGTATAGTTTACATGACACAAAATTTCTAGTTGTGACATCATCCCCCCGTTAGAGGGAATTTCGTCCCGAAATTCTATTTGAAAGCTAGATTTGAGAATGCTAGAATAGGTGAGGGTACTTTTGCTTCATTTGGTCTTCGCGTTCCCAAGTGAATTCTGGCCCACGCTTTGCGTTCCACCGTACCTTCACGATCGGGATGCGACTCTGTTTAGTACGCTTCACCTCCCTGTCCATGATTTCGATTGGTTCTTCGAGGAACATGAGATTCTCATTGATTTCGATTTCGTCAAGAGGAATGACAAGGGTTTCGCCTGATAGGCACTTCTTTAGGTTTGAGACATGGAACACGGGGTGTACACCGTTTAGCTCCGCGGGTAGTTGTAGCCTGTAGGCTACCGGACCTATTCGGGCGACGATTTCGAAAGGTCCAATGTATCGCGGGTTCAGCTTTCCCCGTTTTCCGAAACGTATAACCCCTTTCCAGGGTGAGACCTTCAACAATACTCGATCACCGACCTGGAATTTCTAAGGGCTTTCGCCGTCTATCAGCATAGCTCTTTTGTCGGTCACGCGATGCTTGTAATCGAGCTCTGATCTGGACGATCTTTTCTGTGGTTTCGCGAATGATCTCCGGTCCCGTTAGTGCCCTGTTTGACGTATTCGTTTTTGCTAGCTGGGTGTCACCTACTTCAGCCCAACATAACGGTGATCTACATTTACGCCCGTACAGTGCTTCGAAAGGAGCCACCTTGATGCTCGAATGGTAACTATTGTTATATGAAAACTCGATCAACGGTAGGTGGGTATCCCAAGACTTTCCAAAGTCTATCACACATGCACGAAGCATGTCCTCAAGCGTTTGAATGGTTCGTTCACTTTGACCGTCCGTTTGTGGGTGATATGCGGTGCTCATATCGAGATGAGTTCCCATTGCCTTGTGGAGTGATTGCCAAAAGCGTGATGTGAACCTACTGTCCCTATCCGAGATGATAGATTTTGGCACTCCATGGAGTCTTACGATTTCTCGTAGGTACAAACGCGTCAGTCTCTCCATCTTGTAGGATTCTTTGATTGGTAGGAAATGGGCAGATTTCGTCAGTCGGTCGATTATTACCCATATGGTGTCTAGTCCGTCCGACGTCTTGGGCAGCTTGGTCACGAAATCCATAGAAATCCCCTCCCATTTCCACTCAGGGATTGCCGGTTGCAGCAACAATCCTGAAGGTTTCTGGTACTCCACCTTTACTTTGGCGCACGTAAGGCACTTACTAACATAGGTCGCGATTTCCGCCTTCATGTTAGGCCACCAATAGTGTTGTTTAATGTCCAAATACATCTTATCCGAACCAGGGTGAATGGAGTACCGTGTCTTGTGGGCTTCCTTCATAACAGTCTCCCTAAATCCTCCGATTTTTGGGACCCAAATACGGTTCATGAAGTAGTATACCCCATTCTCTCTTGCTTCTAGGTTCTTTTCCATCCCGCGCAATGCCTCGCTAATTCTATTTTCCGCTTGCATAGCCTCCGACTGTACTGATGCAATTTGAGTGGCCAGATGAGATTGAATGGTTATCGAGTGCGTTCTTGTACGGCGATTAGCGTACTCCTTCCGACTTAATGCATCAGCTACCACGTTGGCCTTACCTGGATGGTACTTGATCTCGCATTCGTAGTCGTTTAGCAATTCCACCCATCTTCGCTGTCTCATGTTCAGCTCCTTCTAATTCAAGATGTGCTGTAGGCTCTTGTGGTCCGTAAAAATGGTGCACTTTGTACCGTACAGGTAGTGCCTCCAAATTTTTAGAGCAAAGACCACGACTCCCAGTTCTAGGTCATGGGTCGTGTAATTTACCTCGTGCGTCTTTAGTTGGCGGGACGCATATGCTATCACTCTTCTACGTTGCATGAGAACGCAACCTAAGCCCTGATTCGAAGCGTCACAGTAGACTACAAAGTCTTCCGTTCCTTCAGGTAGAGATAGTACAAGAGCGCTACAGAGAGCTTGCTTCAAGGTTCGAAACGCAATCTCTTGTTGGTCTGTCCACTTGAATGGCACGCCCTTTTGCGTAAGCAAGGTAAGCGGCTTGGCGATCTTAGAGAAGTTTTGGATGAATCTCCTATAGTAGCCTGCTAGGCCTAAGAACTGACGAATTTCTGTGGGCGTAGTCGGAGTTGCCCATCCTTCCACAGCTTTGACCTTAGAGGGGTCCACATGAATTCCGTCTTGGCTAACCACGTGGCCTAGAAAATTCACATCCCGGAGCCAGAACTCACACTTGGAGAGTTTGGCGTAAAGCTTTTCCGATCGCAGAGTGTCTAGAATTTGTCGTAGATGTTGGCCATGCTCTTCTTTGCTTCGAGAATAGACGAGGATGTCATCGATAAATACAATGACGAAGTTATCAAGGAACGGTCGACAGATTCGATTCATTAGGTCCATAAATGCGGCAGGTGCATTTGTTAGACCGAAGGGCATTACGCCGAATTCATAATGTCGAAAGCGGGTTCGGAAAGCGGTTTTGTGAATATCCTCTTCTCAGACCTTGAGTTGGTGGTATCCAGACCGTAGATCTATTTTGGAGAAATAACTAGCTCCTTGGAGCTGGTCGAATAGATCATCGATTCGTGGGAGTGGGTAGCGGTTTTTAACAGTGAGTTTATTCAACTCTCTGTAATCGATTCACATTCTGAAAGATCCGTCCTTCTTTTTGACAAAGAGCACCGGAGCTCCCCACGGCGAGTAGCTAGGTCGGATAAATCCCTTGTCCAGAAGCTCACTGAGTTGGCTGGACAATTCCTGCATTTCAGCAGGAGCCAACCGATATGGTGATTTAGCGAGAGGAGTCGCTCCTGGAACAAGGTCGATTCGGAACTCAACCTGTCTCTCTGGGGGTACTCCTGGAAGATCTTCAGGAAACACGTCCGGGAATTCACATGCTACCGGAATATCTTGGATGTTAGTTTCTTCTTTGGTCCTGTTCACTATGTGAGCCAAGAACGCCAAATTGTTCTTTCGCAGATGTTTTTGTGCTTTGATGCACGAGATGAGGCGAAGATTCGTATTGGGTTTGTCTCCGTAAATCACTAGGGTTTCGTGATTCGGAAGACGAAGGCGAACGGCCTTCTCGTGGCACATAATCTCAGCATGGTGGGGGCTTAACCAATCCATGCCGATAATTACATCGAAACTCCTAATTGATACTGGCATTAGGTCTATTCGAAAAACGTGCTGGTTAAGGGTTAGGGTACATCCGGTGTAGATCTCCTCAGTGGATTCGGTTTTCCCATTGGCCATTTCCACCGTATAGGTTTCATTTAGCTTCTGGGGTTGTTGTTTTAATAAATGTTTAAACTTCTCGCTCACGAAACTTCGCTCCGCTCCGGTATCAAATAAGATGCATGCATAAGTGTGGTTTAGGAGGAACGTACCGGTCACGACTGCGGGATCCTGAACTGCATCACTCTGATCCATAGTCAGCATTCTTCCTGCTCCTCTGTCTCCAATTATTTGATGACTATTTGTAGTACTTTGTATGATGTATTTGATTGAAGTTTTTGAAGTCATAATCATAGGTGTTACACATGTTCTTAAGCTTTTGATTCACTTTAGCTTGAGTGTATAATTTACATGACACAAAATTTCCAGTTGTGACACCCAATGCAGCAACGACTGGCAACACTGGAAGAGTCCTAGCTATAGGACAAGGGGAGACAGCCGCCGATCCCACAGTTGCCTCAGGTATATTCCTTTTCGACAACCCTTCTGCTTGCAATCTTTTTTTTTTTTTTTTTTTCAATTCTAGTTCTAAAAGATAAACTGTTAACTATCCATTCGAATCTCTTTATAAACATAGTCCTCAATTAGTAATCGAAATATCCATCTTCAAGGTAACCAACAAAGAGAGAGATGGCGTGTTATATTCTGAAACACGTATCCCAAGGAACATAGAACTTTTTTGAAATCCTCATTAGGATTGACTCCGTAGCCTACAAACTTCGATTACCCTCGGAACTTAGTAACATTCCTCTGGTACTTCACGTCTCAGTCTTTAAGAAGTATCTACCCAATGAAACCTAGACGCTTCCCGATAGTGAGGGTTCACCGGAACGTTAAGTGGAGACTCGATTCCACATGGAAGCGTGAAGATCCGAAGCAGTAGATTCATCCTCATATCTCTTTTCACTTCACAATTTGTGTTCAAATGTTTGAATTTCGGGACGAAATTCCCTCTAACGGGGGGATAATGTAACAACCCGAAATTTCGTTTCATTGCTTGTACCCCTTTTCGCGACTCGTTTCGGTCATCCAATCGTCGTTTCCAATTTCGTTTCCGATTTCCGTCCATTAATTAAGTCATTAATGTGGATTTTATTTTATGACTTAATGAGTGTCCTAATACCCTTAGAACTCATTCTAACACCTCGTATTAGTGATCGGAACATTTCTAGAATCAACCAAATCGGGTAACGGCAACTTAATCGGGTGCGACCAAAAGCCCCGTTTAACGTCGGTATCGGGTAGAATTCCACTGTGTCCCGAACTTAGGACCTATTTAAACATATTCAAGCTATCATTTGAAGCTTTTTCTTTCTCTCACTACTCTCTCTAACCTCTCTCCTAAAATCCAAGTTTAAGGGTCCAAATCATCAACTTTAGGCTCCAAATCTTTTAGGTACCTTCCCTAACTTGATAAGTAACCTCCTTAGCCTTCAAATTCGAATTCAAAACATGGAATAGGACCACATTCATGAGTTTACGGCCTTGGAACAATCCTAGGCCAAAAACTCATATGAAATGGGTTTTTAGAGCAATAAAACCCTTCCAAACCACAATTGAACCTTAGATATGGCTAGATGGCTTTATGGAATGGACCTAGAATGCCTTAAACTATAACTTGGAGACTTGTATATGAGTTTATGGCCAAGGATGGTGTTTAGGCCGTAAACTCATAATTAAAGGGTTTTTAAGCACTTAAACCCTTCCTAAACCCCAACAAGACATGGATATGACTTCTAGAATAATAGCTTTAGCCTTGGAACACATTAAACATAATTTTTGAGGGGTTTGTGTGAGTTTACGGCCAAGGCATGTGCTTGGGACATAACGTCCTTAAAAATGGGTGTAAATTCAATTTCAAGGTGTTAGAAAGCCATCCAACACCACCAAAAGCCTTGGAATAAATCATAGGACCAACCAAAAATAGTTTAAGGACCTTAAACACATCAAAACTCTAAATTTGAGAGGTTACAGCCATAGAACATGCCCCATGTCCGTAAAATCCTATAAGTGTGTCAAATGGTGCCCAAAATTCATTTCTAGGCTTGTGGGAATTTTTAGAATCACATGTGATTAATTTTAAGACCTTAAAAACACTTATTCTAGAGGATATGAGAGTTTACGACCATAGACCCCATGCTTAGGCCGTAAACTCCCTTAAGTGTTATATTTGGTGATTTTAATTCAATCCAAGCCTTAGGTAAAATTATTCCAAGCATTTCCAAGTGTCCATACCCATTTGTGACTCATTAAACACCATAAACCACCCCACCATGAGTTTACGGCCGTAAACTCATGGGGAATGGGTGTTTTAGACCAAAAACTCTTGTATAAGTTTATTCATGGGGAGTAAACTCAAGTTCCAAGTCCCTAGTGCCATTACACGTCCTTAAACGCCACCCGGGTCCCTCCAAACACTCGTAATGGGGTGTTTCCGTGACTACAATTATTTGTCCCTAACAAATAATTAATCTAAGTCCTAATTAGATACAAATGTGTATCTTTACATTATAATTAGGAACCTCATGCATTTGCAAGCCCCAGACCAACGTTTAGCATCCGAAATCGTCACGTTTCTTGTCCGGTGAGTTCATACCCCTACCCTTTTTCAACTGTTTTCACTGTTTTCAGGGGGGAATACAAGCAAAAGTACAAGGAAATCTTGTACTCCAACTTATCATTTTCTGTTCAATTGATTTCATTTTATATGTTCTAATATCAATAATTGTGTTTATTAAATAGTTCGAATTACGAAGTTAGCTTTCAAACTAATCATAGATTTCTTGATAAAATGTTACAATCTAAACTATGTTTCATAATCTACGAATAATTCATACTAATCATCAAACAGAACGAATAATGAAACTATAACTAGGAACAAAACGAATAACGAAACTATAACTAGGAACAGAACGAATACGAATACGACTACGAATGCGAATACGAATACGAATACAAATAGTAATAGGAGTAGGATTAGGGAAACGAATACGACTACGTCTACGAATACGAATACGAATACGAATACGAATAGTAATAGTAGTAGGATTTGGGAAACGAATACGACTACGAATATGAATACGAATTCAAATACGAATACGAATAGTAATAGGAGTAGGATTAAGGAAACGAATACGAATACGAACACGAATAAGTATAAGAATATGTTAAGAACAAGAACACGAATATGAAGATATGTATCTAAGTATACTTCAAGATAACACCATTAGCATATCAGAACACCTAGTTAATACAATAAGTACGAATGGAAATCAATCAGTATATCGAATTCAATAACTAAAATTACTTTTAGGAAAGTATGGGACTTTCATGGGGAAACGTTACATAACTAGAAAGGTGTAATAAACTAGATAACTATATATCTTTCACACTTAGTAATATACAATCAGGAAAGTATGGGACTTTCCTGGAATCATAGTTAAACATAACCAGAACCGTGTAAACTAATAATCAACCAACCTTTTCTTTTAAGAAAATATGGAATTTTCTTGGATAACAACTTTTCAGTAAACCAAAGAAAACTGGTACATTTTCACAAAACAAACATCTTATGAACTCACCAGCTTTATGCTGATTTTCAAACTGCTTGTATTCTCAGGTCAACATTAGACAGGTACCTAGCGATCCTTTTGGAGAAGACGGAGCGTACATAAGACTCGTCTTTATTTTGTTCATATATACTTTGTATTACGAATGTACAATTTTACTTTTGAACAAATGTAAACTTTAATATGTAATGTAATGGTTGTTTACTTTACTTACTATGTGCATTGGATTTGATACACAACTTGGAGTCAACCCCGGAAACGTTTCCGCCTTTGGTTTTCGGGGTGTGACAGATTGTTACAATACAATTCCTTAGATGTGATGTCTCTCACTCAAAGTACATTCCTTTGAACATCCTTTTGCATAAAAGTTTCTAATCTAGACATAGATTCTCAATATCTAACTCCCAATATGGAAACGTTTCCATATTTTCCATGTGAGAACTCATTCTTAATAGAATCTTTTCTATTCATAATAATGTCGATATGGTCCATCCAATACTATACTTCCAACTACTCACAAGCGACCAATCCTCGGCGAACTTTGGACAGTCCTTTGATAGTTGTTTAATTATCTTAGTCAAAACCGATTCTTGTCCTTTTCCCTCTAAATGTGCTAGACATTTGGAAAATTTTAGAATGGTCAAATATTATAGCATTTGCAATCGTTCCTAAACCCGAAGCGTATGGGACACGATGCATAATGTCTTACATAAAGATTTGATGCTTTATCAATCTTCTGCCATAATATTTTATGTGCTACGTTCTCACAATTCGAATTATGAAGAGGAATTCCATAATCATAATCGAAATTTAAGAACACACTATGTATCCTTGACTAAATTTATTAATATTCCACAACCTTAGCCTTTAGATTTGAAATGAAGCATAATATTCTCTCCCTTAATTATAGCAAAACAACTATTCAACCCTTACAACTTTGCAAAGTATGACTCTTGTTTTCTATAATTAATATTGCTAACTTGCAATACTTGCCTTAATAATCATACAATCATAACATTTATGCTCCCACTATCATGATGATTATTATACACATAACACTTATGCTCCCACTAGCTTTGACATGTATTTAGAAACATCTTAACTTTCAGAAAAACAATACATATTGAATATATTAAGTTCATGTTTCTAATACCTAATGCTTTGATAATCCTTTATCTAAGCTTATACACCTTTCCTTTAGATAGCTCATATGTGTGTCTAATCAATTAAGACTAATTGCCAAATCTCACAATTCGAATCATGGAAAGGGATACCGTAACCATAATCGAATTTGAGAATCCAATTTTCACAATCACTATCTTCTTAAAATCTCTCTTAGTGAAAGCATTTCCTCACAGTAATTTTCATGAAGGAGGGAATCTTATGACACTTAGATTTTAATGGTGTATATGTTCCTATCCATGTGAATTTGTTAAAACCAAAGTTTATGACAAATTCAAACTCATATGGACCGAACTTTCTTTATCTTGATTTCTTGCCTTATGGTAACACGGCTGCCCACCATGTCTTTCAAGTAGTTAAGCAACTCACCCTTTCCCATCAATGTACTTTTAATTGATTAAGGTCCTTGCCTTTTATGTATTCAAATGAGAACTCATAGAACTCATATGCATAATTAACTCGATTGGAACGACACAGAAACAAGATAATGTCAACACGATAGGTTGTAAACCTCTACTCGTGCGCTAGTGATGATCGATAAGGTTTATTCTTAATTAGTTCTTGAATCTTTTCAAGACCATTAAGACTCCCACTAACTCCTTGATATATAAGATTCTCTTGTCAATAAACATTTCTTGACAAACAAATATTCAAGAGCTAGTGTAGTTCTTATCAAGACAATAACACTTCACATAATTGGTCCTAGTTGGTCATTGTCTTATCCAAGACATCACAACTTACCAATTTCAAATGTACAAGAATAAGAAAATCTTTTTCCAAATTCTACATTTGATGAATGTTATAAACCTTTTTAAGACTTGTCACTTAATATCACAATCTTAACTCTAAGACTTGTTTTGGAATGAATAGTATGATTGACTTCTTGATTTAACCATTTCTTCAATTCATGATTCCTCTTCTTATACATACAATTGTACTAAGACTTACTTAGAGGATCAATTGAAATATGGTTCTTAATCATTAAGACATATCATAAAGTATAAAAGGTACTCTCCCTTCTTCTTAGAATAGAGAAACTTTTATCTTTCTTCCTACTTGATTCTTCCTATTCGTTCTGCTATTCATTCAAACCCTTTCAATCAATTCAGAATTACGCTTAATCTTATAAGTATAATCATATTTACTAAACCTTTAGTGAATCATGACGAATATCTTTGTTACTCTTGTGGTGGACTTGATCAACACACAACTTTGTGTACTCGATCTCCTAGTCCTTCACTTGACACTTTGTCAACGAATTAGTCTAATTTCCAAATATGAAATTTCTCATTCATCATGCAACCAAGTTGCGTGATTCCAAATTTCTGTCCAACTGAAACGTGGGCGATGAGAAACTCTCCCTATTTGGTAAATTCTCGACATTTCCACAATTATCATAATTAAGAATCACATCCATTCGTTGTAGAGATATGCAAACATCAATTTTTTCATAACGATTTTATTGCAAGGAAATAAATAAATAAATAAATGAGTCAGATCAAAGTTTATTTTATCCATAAAAGCAGCAGAAAACATTTGTCCTTACAATGCAAAATCAACTAAAAAACTATGTAATCAATTATTCCTAACAACTCTATCATAACTTTCTAAGCTCAAAATCTAATCTTCAAGTCCATGCGATCGAGATCCATTTCTTTGTGATTAGACTCATCTTGCTTTTCCATCAAGCTTCCTCTCCTTTCATTGATCCTGCAAAACATTCAAATGTAATCTCATCACATTATGTATTAAGAATCAACGAATAGGAACTTAATGGAGTTAGATAGTGGATTTTACCTGAAGCACAACCATACTTTTGACTCTCCTATCTTCTGGACTCTTCAGGCTCTTAGGGCAGACTTACATCCAATGCCCTTTCTCTTGGAAGCAAACGCAGGTCGGTTCTCCTAAAACGTCCTCGGAAGCATGGTTGGTTGACTTTCCCAACAAATACGGTCCATTGCTTTGCCAAATCATTTCTGATTCAGCAGCAATGAGCATGTAAGTTAAGTCAATGAGGCTTACGTCATGATCCATCATATGATACTTCCTTTTAAATTCATTATATGATTCAGGGAGTGACTGCAGAACCCAGTCCACAGCCAACTTATCAGGGAATGACGCACCCAACATTATCAACCTATCGATGTGTGATTTCATTCCCAGAACGTGGGCACACACGGGTTTACCATCTTCATGTTTCATTTCCAATAGGGCTTTAGTGACATTGAACCTTTCAATTCTTCGATCTTGTGGGTTAGGGAGAATAATTGGAGGAGGTGGAGAAAGTGAAGCATGATATCTTGTTCCTCGATCGAATCGTGGAATATCATCTTCATGTGGAATGCTTGTTCCACAGGATTTGGGAAGACCATAGTTGTCGAACTTTGACATCTACAAAACGGGAGAAAACAAATTCAAGTTAGTTGATTGATTAAGTCCTTAATGAATCACCCAAATGAGATATTAAGGCTAGGACCCAACACAATACGCTACAACCTAGAAAAGGGATGTCGTAATCTAGTAGCAAAATATTTGAAGGTAAGTGACCGACGATTCACTAATTTTCCACCATTAAAAACGAAAAAGAAATTTAAGTTTTAAATCAATGAAAACTCCTAGATCCTTTGAGATTCATTGAACATTTCAACGGCATGTTTAAATCTCGATATGCCCCTCTAGTTTGTGACTGGGATGCCGAGGATCACAAAGCGGGTGCGAATAACCATGCAAACTTACATGGTGCCCTCATATGTTACGGTCACCTATTCGATGTGCCGGTAAACCACACACGCTCCACCGAACTATGACAAACATTGAGTCACCCTTTGCTACCTTTGCTTAGAACCATTTAGTGTGCCGGTAAACCGCACACGCTCCACTAACGTCTTCGCAAAGGCACAAAGTGTAATTTCATGGAATTGCATCAATTCACTTTTTCCTAATGTAACTAAGATTGAGAATTTGTTAAACATTTAGTTACTTTTGTACTTCATTATACTTATAATGGAAGGTTTTGTCCTATCCTACCCGTTCGGCTAACAACCCTCCACTAGTCAAGAGTGCGGTGGGTAAGAGTGGATACCCATTCAATCGCCATTTTATAGGCAATTTCCTTAAACACCCCTTATAGACCAGCTTCGTAAATGAGGCCTACTAACGGTAAGACTGACTTTGACTCATACATATATATATATATATATATATATATATATATATATATATATATATATAATATCAGACTTTTAATGTTATATATTGTATAGGGTGTATTTTACACTTTTATAATACTGTGTGGTCAAATTTAACAATTATACTTTTAATTCAATTAAAATGTAAACCAAAACTTTATGTATTTATTAAACCTCTTTTAATTACACACCTTAATTAATTAATAAAACCATAAGGGTGCGATATGAACTTTTCAAAATATCATTAGGGTTTTAGAATTTAACATTCCTAAATTAAGCTTTTAATCAACTTTTAAATTGCAAAACTTGAGGGCAAGTTTTGAAACATTTAAAAACATTAGGGTTTATAATTTAAATATACATCAAAATTAAACTTTTAATCAAAATTTAAATTCCAAAACTTGAGGGCAAGTTTTGAAACCTTTTCAAAACATTAGGGTTTCAACTATTTAAATTTCAAAACAAAACCTTTTGAGTTCAAATTTAAACTATAAAACCTAAAGGGGAAAATTGAAACTTTTCATAACACAAGGATCAAATAACAAATAATATAAATTAAACAATTAATTTCATCTTTATCTATATTTGACCTAATTTCAATTTCTTGCAAAATAAGTTACCCAATGAATACAAATAATCAAACTTTATCATATAAGGAAGTTATTATCTAATCAATTGGTAATTATCTTTTGTTTAATCAAGGATATACTCATAAATATGTATTTTAATGATCTAAAATAGATAACGCAAGTATCCATGAGAAAAACAGCAAGAAATCTCGAAATCCCCTCTTTCTGACGCTCGAACTCGCCGAGTACCACACTGGACTCGCCGAGTTGAGGCCTACTCGCCGAGTAGACTGTGGTACTCGCCGAGTTCATCAGGCAGGTAGGCCAAAAATCGATTTTGCAACTTGAACAAACATACAAGGCATCAATACAATAGAAACCAATCAAGGCTCTGATACCACTTATGGGTTTTAGCCATAAGAACATCCTATGTGCTTATACAAACCCTAATGCTTGGATCTAGATTTCTCTATTGTACATGCAACTCATCCAAGACTATAAACCTTAGATCTAGCATATGATAATCAATATAACATATAAATTAGGTTTTATATCATACCTTGATTGTTATGTAGCAATAGCAATCTCAAATCCTCCTTGTAATGACTTTAGAAAGCTTAGAGTCACAAATGTCACTCCTCTAATGGTTCACAAACACCAAGAGAAAGAGGATGAAGAATAGAAGAGACGGAGGCTGCCCAAAACATGTGGAAACCCTAATCAATTAGTTCACCATGTTTTTGAGCCATAAGGGTTCTTTAAATAGTGAGGCTATTAGGGTTATCTAACAAGGAAACCCTAATTTGGATGCTTAGGCCCTAAGCAACCCATGGGCTCCTTCCTTAAAGGCCTTGTATGATTTCTAATGGGTTTCCCCATAGAATTCGTCCACCCCTTTAATATGGAGTCCATTAGCTCAATATTCAACTATCATACAATTGACAGTTCTAGTCCCTTAAGCTTAATTAATGTCTTTTAGTTACAAACTTAATTCTTATTAATTCTTGACTAATATTAATTAAACAATATGATTTCTCCTTTAATATATTATTCTCATAATATATTAATAAATCGTATTTAATCCTTTCTCTCCATTATTCATCCTATCAAGTTGCTTTGGTGAAGGCAACCCAAAAGGACCATGCACCATCGGGTCAAGTACATACCAAAATAGTTATGGACTTAGACACTAATCCAACAAAAGATGGGGCTTCACGGTTTTATATGGGCTAAATATGTCCATTATGGCAAAAAAAATGGGTTTCACTTAGCCATTCAAGGTTTTCAAGGACCTAAAAAGGGTAATTACTGACTTTTGTGGATTAAATTGGCATTTTAAACAAATTTGGGCTAAATATGTAAATTTCTATACATTGGGCCGTAAATGTAAAAAATTCATCAAAGATTGGGCCTTACTGGTCCATTTGCATGCTTATTGGGCCTGGAACATACAATACATGTCAATTGGGCCTTTGTGGTCCATTTACATGCTAACTGGGCCTGGAATATACATTACATGTTATTTGGGCCTTTGCGGCCCATTTACATGTTTGTTGGGCCACTAAAAACATACACAGAAACATGATTCATTGAGTTATTTTAACACCCAAATTTTCAAATAAATTTTCACATTTTAAAAACACACTTTCATTCATAATTGTTATAAAAATATCATTGTATCACATAATCAGTTCATAACATCACATCCCAAGATCATAAAATGTAAAAGCTCTTGATGTGTGTACTGATCAAGCCGGCGCCTTCCCACGATCCTCACTGGTACCTGAAACACATAACACAACACTGTAAGCATAAATGCTTAGTGAGTTCCCCAAAATACCACACACAACACATATTAGCCACTCGAGGCTATAAATCTATTTGACCCTCTGGTCAATGTGTCTCAGTGGCACCCTCCAGTCCCATAACTCTGTGGACCCTCTGGCCCTAACTCTGTGGACCTTCCGGTCCTAACTCTGGAAACTTTGTAACATACAGAGCATAAATCGCATAGAAATTACATCATGCAAAAGCATACAAAATACTCTGTCACATAACTCTAATTACCACTCTAGGTAAAGTATAGTGAGAAGACTCACCTCAGGTAACTCGGTAAATCTCGAACTCTGTAAACTTGGGTCTAGCCTCTGCTTAATCATGTGAAATAAACACTCTAAATCAATACATATCTCAAGGCTAGACTATTCCTGATGTGTTTGAGCCATAAGAACTTTCCTATGTGCACATGCAAACCCTAAAGCTTGGATCTAGGTTTCTCTAATTGAACATCCAATATATCCAAGACTTTCATGGCTAGATCTAATTTAAACAAACAATCATAACATATGAAATCAGATCTAAAAGAATACCTTGTTGTTACTTGCTTGAAAACGTCTTCTTCTTGGAGCTTAGAGTCACAATTGTCACTCCTATAATAGCTTACAAACACCTACTAGCAAGAAGATGATTTGAGAGAGGGAGAGAGGTGAGAAATAGGCTCTAGGGTATTCTCAATCATAGAGTGGCTGATTTCACCAACCCTAAGGGCCTATTTATACTGTGAGCTCCTAGGGTTTCACCTTAAACCCTAATTGGATAACTTAGCCTCAAAGCAATCCAAAGATCCCTCTAGATAAGGCCTTGGACGATTTCTAAGATATCCATATCTTAAAATCGTTCCCTCCTATATCCATAAGGATTCATAGCCCAAAAATACAACTATCACACATTTGACAGTTTATGCCCCTTTATTCAATTAATCTCTTTAAGTCACCAAATTAATTCCTAATTAATTTATGACTTATATTAATCAAATAATATTATTATTCCTTTAACATATTATTCTTATAATACATTAATAATAATATCTCTTCTCTCTATATAAATCACCCTGTCAAGTTGCTATGTTGAAGGCAACCCAAAAGGATCATGCACAACCGGGTCAAGTACTTACCAATTATAGTTACAGCCTTAGACACTAATCCAACAGTCTCCCACTTGGATAAGTCTAGTAACTATAAATGCAAACACAATCTGATTAGCAATCGTAGCTCTCAAAGACGCTGTCAACTCTGATCTTATCAGTATCCTGTCCTTTAGATAAGGGATCGTACAGTCCTCTGTTTTGATATCGTATAGAAGATCTCATGAAACATTGTCAGACTTATTGTCTAGCAGTTATTTTCTCGATCTCAGATTTATTCGACATAGAACTTAATTGAACACATCAATTCAGTCCTGACCGGGCCCGACACATAAGTCAAATCAAAACATCGAGCGGCCGTGACATCTCTTTTACCCTCTTAGGATAAAAGTAACCGATAAACTTCGACTTATATGCATTTACTTATTTACTAATCAATTATACACAACAATGTCTTTTACGACATCAATTTACTGATGCGGTTTCGCATTATCAATGTACAACCAATTAGTAAATAACAAACCATATATCTCGGTTTGAAGACCATATGATATTATCATCTTGCGATCACTTGTGATACATTCCTTAAAGTGATTCCAGCAAGTGCGGGTTTATTCCAATGCTCAAAACTTGTTCAGAATCACTCATGAACGTTGCAGCAAACCTTTGCTATGTTTAATACCATTTAGACAATCTACACACCAATTCATGACAATCTTCATTCATACCTACTTCCAACATATGAACGATTGTGGACTGTTTGAATAATTCGATTATTCTTAATAAACTCAATTATTCTGGAAGTCAAAACATGCAAAGTGAAACAATAGTTAAATATAAGACAAAACTTTTAAATAATACTCCTTTATTTAATCACCAAATTGTCAATTACATTTATCTATTACAAGTTTCCAAACTATCTAATCTAAACTAATATCATCCTTCAGCCCAATGCTCCTAGCGTGTTGCAAGTGCATAACCCTGCTCAGTCCCTTCCTAAGCGGATCTGCTGGGTTATCCTCTGATGATATCCTCTTAACCACGAGGTGTCATTCTTCTACTCGATGTCTAATAAAGTGATATTTTCTGTCGATATGTTGAGATCTACCATGATCCCTCGGTTCCTTGGTAAAGGCAACCACTCCTTCATTATCACAGAAAATTTCCATTGGCTCCTTTATGGCAGGCACAACTCCAAGGTCACCAATGAAGTTCCTCAACCATATAGCCTCCTTTGACACTTCGCTCGCTGCAATGTAGTCTGATTCGCACGTTGAATCAGCTATAGTTTCCTGCTTGGAACTTTTCCAAGTTACTGCTCCTCCATTAAGCGTAAAGACCCAGCCCGACTGCGAACGGTAATTCTCGACTTTGGTGCTCAGACTTTAAGTCTTACTCAATTCGGTATTACTTTGTATCGGTAATTCTCCCTTCTTCAAGTTTTCCATACTAAAACGTTTTAGTACCTTATCTAAGTAAGTATTCTGACTAAGTCTTATTAGTCTCTTACTTCTTTCTCTCACTATCCTTATTCCCAAAATATAGGAAGCCTCTCCGAGGTGCTTCATAGCGAAACACTTCCCAAGCCAGGACTTAACTTGCTGCAGAGTCGGGATGTCGTTTCTCATGAGCAGTATGTCATCGACATACAAACGAGGAAGCTAACAATACTCCCACTGGCTTTGACATATACACATGATTCATCTTTGCTTTGTACAAATCCAAACTCTTTGACTTTCTCATCAAAGCAAAGATTCCAACTACGAGATGCTTGCTTAAGTCCATAAATGGACTTCCCAAGCTTGCACACTCTATTGGGATGCTTGGCATCGACAAAACCCTCTGGCTGAGCCATGTAAACATCCTCAGTCAACTTCCCATTAAGGAAAGTGGTCTTGACATCCATCTGCCATATCTCATAATCATGAAATGCAACAATGGCGAGCATCAACCTTATAAACTTTATTTTCGCAACTGGTGAGAAGGTCTCATCATAGTCAACTCCAGGAGTTTGAGTAAAGCCCTTCGCCACCAATCACGCCTTATAAGTGTGTACATTCCCATCCACTTCGGTCTTCTTCTTGAAGATCCATTTGCACCCAACCGTTCTACTTCCGGGCACATTTTCAACCAAATTCCAAACTTGGTTATCATACATGGACTGAATCTCGCTGTCCATCGCCTCTTTCCATTTCGCAGACTCTGGGCCTGCCATGGCTTCCTTATAGCTATTAGGTTCATCTAGATTTATTAGTGTACCATCACTAATATACGTGTCTCCTTCAGTAGTAATATGAAAACCATAAAACTGGGGTTGAACTCTAACTCTTTCGGAACGTCTAAGAGGTAGTGACATGTCAATTGGTTCAACCGGAGTTTCCTCCTCGGGTTGAGCGCCAGCGGTAGAAGTTCCTTCATCACTCGACTCTTGAATCTCTTCAAGATCGATCTGCCTCCCACTGTCTGCTTGGTTTATGAGTTCTCGTTCCCGGAAAACCCCTCTTCTCGCAACGAAGACAACATTGTCACTCGGTCTATAGAAGAGATATCCAAAGGATTTTTGCGGGTAGCCCATGAAAATATATCACTCATTATGAGGTTCGAGCTTGTCATGAGTCTCTCGTCTTACGAAAACCTCACAACCCCAAACCTTGATATGTGCCAACGAGGGAGCTTTCCCTATCCACATCTCGTGAGATGTTTTGGCAACCTTCTTTGTAGGGACTCGGTTAAGGATATGGGCGGCAGGCTCTAAGGCATAGCCCCAAAATGAGATAGGTAGTGAAGCACAAATCATCATAGAACGAACCATGTCTAATAAGGTTCGATTGCGCCTTTCTGCCGCACCATTCTACTGCGGTGTCCTAGGTGGCGTCAATTCCGAAGCTATTCCGCATTCCTTGAGATAGTCGTGAAATTCAAGACTTAGGTACTCTCCTCCTCGATCGGATCGAAGCATCTTGATCTTCCTTCCCAATTGATTCTCCACTTCATTCTTGAACTCTTTGAAGTTTTCAAACGTTTCTGACTTGTGCTTGATTAAGTAAATATACCCATATCTACTATAATCATTGGTGAAAGTCACATAGAAGTGGCTTGCATCCTTTGTGGTGGATCTAAAGGGCCCACACACATCGGTATGTATGAGATCCAATAAACCGTCACCCCTCTCACAAGTGCCAGTGAAGGGTGACTTGGTAATCTTTTCATGTAAACAAGATTCACACGTGTCATGTTCCTTAAGGTCGAATGACTCCAACACTCCATCCTTTTGGAGTTGGGCTATGCGCTTCTTGTTGACATGTCCAAGACGACAATGCCATAAACATGCTTTATCCATACTATTGTAAGAATCCATACACAACACATCATTTCTTAGGTTATCTACAACTATAACAGTTTCATAAATTCCATTACAAGGCATTGCTTCAAAATATAAAACAACATTTAGATAAACATAAATAGAACCATTATCATTATTAAACGAATATCTAAATCCTTGTGTAAACAAACAATGAAACGAAATGATGTTTCTTGCCGTATCTGGCGAGTAGCAACAATTATTTAAATCTAAACCTAATCCATTACTAAGCACTAGAGAATACACTCCAATGTTGGTGACAGGCGACGATATTTTGTTTCCCATGATTATATTTATTATTCCATGCTCCACATTCCTATTTCTTGTTAGTCCTTGCAGATCAGAACAAATGTGGTTACCACATCCTGTATCAAGAACCCAAGAAATATCATGAGATGAATCATTAGATTTAACTGTGTAAATACCTGCGAAAGACGGCTTGATCTTCCCATCCTTGATGGCTTGCAGATATTCTGGGTTGACCTTCTCGAGCTTTTCGTCAAGGACATACTCTTTGTCCTCGTAGCATGCAATCGTGCGAATGTATCTTATCCATTCGCTAAAGTTCGTTCCATCGAAAGTCACCTCTGGGCAAATACTCATTAACGTGAATGAGTTAGCAGCTACGTTGTTCGCGTTCGACATCTACAAATAGAAAGGACAAAGTTTGATTAGAATTGAATCCCTAATTAAACACCAAAAAATTAAAAATTAGGGCTAGGACCCAACAACATTATTTACATATTAGAAAAGGGATGCCGTAATCCAACTCGCAAATAATTTGGAGGTAAGTGAATGACGATTCACTAATTCTTCACCATGAAAAACATAACCTTAAGTTTTAAATGTATTGAGAATTCCTAGGTTTTCCAGTAGATTCATTGAACTTTTCAATGGCATGTTTAAATCTCGATATGCCCCTCTTGTTTGTGACTGGGATACCGAGGATCACAAAGTAGGTGTGAATAACCATGCAAATCTACACAACGCCTTCATTGTTACAGTCACCTATTCAATGTGCCGGTAAACCACACACGCTCCATCGAACTATGACAAACAATGAATCACCCTTTTCCAACTTTTATTAGAACCAATTAGCGTGCCGGTAAACCACACACGCTCCACTAACTTCTCAGCAAGGGTGCAAAGTGTAATTTCATGGGATTGCATCAATTCACTTTTGCCAATAGTAACTAGGATTGGAAATTTTGAAAAACATGTAGTTACTTTATATTTTAACATTATACTTTTAATGAGGAGAGAGAGTTTCCCTATCCTACCCGTTCGGCTAACGACTCTCCACCAGTCAAGCAAGTAGTGGGTGTGAGTGTACACGCATTAAGCGCCATTTTGTAGGCAGCAACCTTATACCCACCTTATAGACCGGCTTCGTGAACGAGACCTACTATCAGTAAGACTAGCATTTTAATTATACTTATATATTCATTAAGCTTTTAATAATATAATAGTATAGGGTTGAATTTTAAACTTGTAAATCTCTAGGGGTTAAAATTTAAATTCTTCTAAATTAAACTTTTAATCACAAAATTCAAATTTCAAAACTTCGGGATAAATTTTGAACTTTTTAAAACTAAAGGGATCAAATAACAAATAACTCAAATCAAACAATTAATTTCATAATTATCTATATTTGACCTAATCCAATTTTAGTCATTAGAAAATTACCAAATAATTTTAAATAGTCCATATTTATCATATAAGTAATCAATATTCAAAAGATTTGAAATTATCTATTGTTATGTCAAGGATAATCATTAACTTAAGTCAAAATTCGGATTTTCACATAATAAAACGATTTAGGTATCAAATCCAAGACAAAACAGCAACAAAATCCTGAATTATCCTCTGTCTGACGCTCGGACTCGCCGAGTAGGGCCAACTTGCCGAGTCCAGACACTGACTCGCCGAGTTGGGTCGGACAGAGGCCAAGAAAAATGGTTTTCAGCAAGCAAAACAGTTAAGCATCAAATTCAATTGAAACCAATCAAGGCTCAGATACCACTGATGGGTTTGAGCCATAAGAACTTTCCTATGTGCATATGAAAACCCTCAAGCTTGGATCTAGGTTTCTCAAATTGAACATGCAATATATCCAAGACTTTCATGGCTAGATCTAATGTAAACAAACAATCATAACATATGAAATCAGATCTAAAAGAATACCTTGTTGTTACTTGCTTGAAAACTTCTTCTTCTTGGAGCTGAGAGTCACAATTGTCACTCCTATAATATCTTACAAACCCCTACTAGCAAGAAGATGATTTGAGAGAGGGAGAGAGGTGAGAAATCGGCTCTAGGGTATTCTCAATCATAGAGTGGCCGATTTCTCCAACCCTAAGGGCCTATTTATACTATGAGCTCCTAGGGTTTCACCTTAAACCCTAATTGGATAACTTAGCCTCAAAGCAATCCAAAGATCCCTCTAGATAAGGCCTTGGACGATTTCTAAGATATCCATGTCTTAAAATCGTCCCCGCCTATATCCATAAGGATTCATAGCCCAAAAATACAACTATTACACATTTGACAGTTTATGCCCCTTTATTCAATTAATCTCTTTAAGTCACCAAATTAATTCCTAATTAATTTATGACTTATATTAATCAAATAATATTATTATTCCTTTAACATATTATTCTTATAATACATTAATAATAATATCTCTTCTCTCTATATAAATCACCCTGTCAAGTTGCTATGGTGAAGGCAACCCAAAAGGACCATGCACAACCGGGTCAAGTACTTACCAATTATAGTTACAACCTTAGATACTAATCCAACAGTTCCTTCTCTTAGTACTCTTAGAAGGGTAAAAGACCATTTTACCCCTCCCATGGCTCAAAGACCCTAAAGTTGACCAAACCCTAAAAGTCAACAAAAGTCAACTCCCCAGGTTACGCTACGCGTACCAAACATGTACGTTGGGCGTACCCGACGTCCTCACAGAAACGGGGTGCACGACCCCTTACGCCGTGAGTACTGAGATTACGCCCCGCGTAAACCCCAGTTTCAGACTCTAAGCTCTTGAGGTTTTAAATTGTTAAGACCCACGTCCAACTTCTTGATCAGACCATTTCTAAGCCTCTTAATCCATAAAGTTGGTGACTTTAAGCCTTTGCATGGCCGGATAAGTCACTAACTCCCATAACATTTCATTTCCCAACTCTAAAAAGCTCATAACTCAAGCATGACCTCATAACAACGACCAAGATGGAAACTTTATGGATCTATAACACAAATATCACTGAAATGGGACAGATCTAGGTCCATGGAGTACATTACACTCATAAAGTCTCCACCTTTGGGACTTTTAACCCTAGAAATGGTCCATGCAATCAGCTAACCAGATAAAGAGCAAAGTTTTGAATTTTATACCTCTAGATGAAGCTGATGAGTTTGAGCCATAAGAACTTTCCTATGTACACATGCAAACCCTAATGCTTGGATCTAGGTTTCTCTAATTGAACATGCAATGTATCCAAGGCTTTCATTCATAGATCTAATGTAAACAAAAAATTCATAACATATGAAAAACAGATCTAGAAGAATAACTTGAGTTGCTTGCTTGAAACTTCTTGTTCTTGGAGCTTAAAGTCACAATTGTCACTCCTCTAATGGCTTACAAAAACCAACTAGCAAGGAGATGATTTGAGAGAGAAAGAGAAGTGAGAAATCGGCCCTAGGGTTTCTTCAATCAAAGAGTGGCCAATTTCCTCCACCTATGGGGTCTATTTATACTATGAGCTACTAGGGTTACACCCTTAACCCTAATTGAATAACTTAGCCTCTAAGCAATACAAAGATCCTTCTAGATAATAGCTTGGACGATTTTAAGATATCTTTATCTCTAAAAATTGTCCCCCTCAATATCCATAAGAATTCATAGCCCAAAACACAACTATCATACAGTTGACAGTTTATGCCCCTTTATTCAATTCGCCTCTTTAAGCCACCAAATTAATTCCTAATGAATTTATGACTTATATCAATCAAATAATATTATTATTCCTGTAATATATTATTCTTATAATACATTAATAATAATATATCTTCTCTCTATATAAATCATCCTGTCAAGTTGCTATGGTGAAGGCAACCCAAAAGGACCATGCATAATCGGGTCAAGTACTTACCAAATATAGTTACAACCTTAGACACTAATCCAACAGTCTCCCACTTGGATAATTCTAGTAACTATAAATGCAAACACAATACGATTAGCAATCGTAGCTCTCAAATATGCTGTCTACTTTGATCTTATCAGTATCCTATCCTTTAGATAAAGGATTGTACAGTCCTCTGTTTTGATATCGTGCAGACAATCTCATGAAATATTGTCATAATTATTGTCTAGAAATTGGTTTCTCGATCTCAGATTTATTTGTCATCGAACTTAATTGAACACATCAATTTAATCCTGACCGAGCCTGACACATAAGTCAAATCAAATCATCGAGCGGACGTGATATCGCTTTTTTCCCTCTTAGGATAAAAGTAACAGATAAACTTCGACTGATATGCATTTACTATTCACTAATCAACTATACACAACAATGTGTTTTATGACATTAATTTACTGATGCGGTTTCACATTATCAATGCACAACTAATTAGTAAACAATAAACCATATATCTTGGTTTTAAGACCATATGATATTATCGTCTTGCGATCACTTGCGGTACATTCCATAAAGTGATTCCAGCAATCGCGGGTTTATTCCAATGCTCAAAACTTTGTTCATAAGCACTCATGAACGTTGTAGCAAACCTTTGCTATGTGTAATACCATTTAGACAATCTACACACCAATTCATGACAATCTTCGTTCATACATACTTCCAACATATGAACGATTGTGGACTGTTTGAATAATTCGATTATTCTTAATAAACTCAATTATTCTGGAAGTCAAAACATGCAAAGTGAAACAATTGTTAAACAATTAACATAAGAAAAAACCTTTTAAATAATACTCCTTTATTTAATCATCAAATGTCAATTACATTTATCTATTACAAGTTTCCAAACTATCTAATCAAAACTAACATCATCCTTCAGCCCAATGCTCCTAGCGTGCTGCAAGTGCTTAACCCTACTTAGTCCTTTCATAAGCGGATCTGCTGGGTTATCTTCCGATGATATCCTCTTAACTACGAGGTGTCCTTCTTCTACTCGATGTCTAATAAAGTGATACATTCTGTCGAAATGCCGAGATCTACCATGATCCCTTGGTTCCTTAGTCAAGGCAACCGCTCCTTCATTATCACATAAAATTTCCATAGGCTCCTTTATGGCAGGCACAACTCCAAGGTCACCAATGAAGTTCTTTAACCATATTGCCTCCTTTGACGCTTCGCTCGCTGCAATGTACTCAGATTCGTATGTTGAATCAGCTACAGTTTCCTGCTTGGAACTTTTCCAAGTTACTGCTCCTCCATTAAGGGTAAAGACCCAGCCCGATTGTGAACGGTAGTTGTCCCTGTCGGTCTGGAAGCTGGCGTCACTATACCCTCGCACCTTTAAGTCATCACTCCCTCCGAGGACTAAAAACCATTCCTTGGTCCTCCGAAGGTACATAAGGATATTCTTGACCGCAATCCAATGAGCTCTACCAGGGTTCCCTTGATATCTACTGACCATGCTCACAGAAAAGGCCACATTCGGGTGAGTACAATTCATAGCATACATTATCGAGCCAACTGCGGAAGTGTAAGGTACTCGGCTCATATCAGCTATCTCGGCTTTGGTGCTCAGACTTTAAGTCTTACTCAATTTGGTATTACTTTGTATCGGTAATTCTCCCTTCTTCAAGTTTTCCATACTAAAACATTTTAGTACCTTATCTAAGTAAGTATTCTGACTAAGTCCTATTAGTCTCTTACTTCGTTCTCTCACTATCGTTATTCCCAAAATATAGGAAGCCTCTCTGAGGTCCTTTATAGCAAAACACTTCCCAAGCCAGGACTTAACTTCCTGCAAAGTCGGGATGTCGTTTCCCATGAGCAGTATGTCATCAACATTCAAAACGAGGAAGCTAACTATACTCCCACTGGCTTTGACATATACACATGATTCATCTTCGCTTCGTACAAATCCAAACTCTTTGACTTTCTCATCAAAGCAAAGATTCCATCTGCGAGATGCTTGCTTAAGTCCATAAATGGACTTCTCAAGCTTGCACACTCTATTGGGATGATTGGCATCGACAAAACCCTCTGGCTGAGCTATGTAAACATCCTCAGTCAACTTCCCATTAAGGAAAGTGGTCTTGACATCCATCTTCCATATCTCATAATCATGAAATGCAACAATGGCTAGCATCAACCTTGTAGACTTTATTTTCGCAACTAGTGAGAAGGTCTCATCATAGTCAACTCCAGGAGTTTGATTAAAGCTCTTCGCAACCAATTGCGCCTTATACGTGTGTACATTCCCATCCACGTCGGTCTTCTTCTTGAAGATCCATTTGCACCCAACCCTCTTACGTCTGGGCATATTATCAACCAAATTCCAAACTTGGTTGTCATACATGGACTGAATCTCGCTGTCCATCGCCTCTTTCCATTTTGTAGACTCTGGGCCTGCCATGGTTTCCTTATAGCTATTAGGTTCATCTAGATTTGCACCCAGCCCTCTTACGTCTGGGCATATTATCAACCAAATTCCAAACTTGGTTGTCATACATGGACTGAATCTCGCTGTCCATCGCCTCTTTCCATTTTGCAAACTCTGGGCCTGCCATGGTTTCCTTATAGCTATTAGGTTCATCTAGATTTATTAGTGTATCATCACTAATATACGTGTCCCATATTATCAACCAAATTCCAAACTTGGTTGTCATACATGGACTGAATCTCGCTGTCCATCGCCTCTTTCCATTTTGCAGACTCTGGGCCTGCCATGGTTTCCTTATAGCTATTAGGTTCATCTAGATTTATTAGTGTATCATCACTAATATACGTGTCCCATTCAGTAGTAATATGAAAACCATAAAATTGCGGTTGAACTCTATCTGTTTCGGAACGTCTAAGAGGTAAGGACTCGTCAATTGGTTCAACCGGAGTTTCCTCCTCGGGTAGAGCGCTAGTGGTAGAGGTTCCTTCATCACTCGACTCTTGAATCTCTTCAATATTGGTCTGCCTTCCACTGTCTCCTTGGTTTATTAGTTCTCGCTCTCGGAAAACCCCTTTTCTCGCAACGAAGACAACATTGTCACTCGGTCTATAGAAGAGATATCCAAAGGATCTCTGCGGGTAGCCGATGAAAATACATCGCTCACTACGAGGTTGGAGTTTGTCGTGAGTATCTCGTCTTACGAAAACTTCACAGCCCCAAACCTTGATTTGTGCCAACGAGGGAGCTTTCCCTGTCCACATCTCATGAGGTGTTTTGGCAGCCTTCTTTGTAGGGACTCGGTTAAGGATATGGGCGGCAGTCTCTAAGGCATACCCCCAGAATGAGATAGGTAGTGAAGCACGACTCATCATAGAACGAACCATGTCTAACAAGGTTCGATTACGTCTTTCTGCCACACCATTCAACTGCGGTGTCCTAGGTGGCGTTAATTGCGAAACTATTCCGCATTCCTTTAGATAGTCGTGGAATTCAAGACATAGGTACTCTCCTCCTCTATCGGATCGAAGCATCTTGGTTTTCCTGCCCAATTGATTCTCCACTTCATTTTTGAACTCTTTGAACTTTTCAAACGTTTCTCACTTGTGCTTGATTAAGTAAATATACCCATATCTACTATAATCATCGGTGAAAGTCACGTAGACACGGTTCGCATCCTTTGTGGTGGATCTAAAAGGCCCACACACATCGGTATGTATGCGATCAAATAAACCCTCACCCCTCTCACAAGTGCCAGTGAAGGGTGTCTTGGTCATCTTTCCAAGTAAACAAGATTCAGACGTGTTATCTTCCCTAAGGTCGAATGACTCCAACACTCCATCCTTTTGGAGTTGGGCTATGCGCTTCTTGTTGACATGTCCAAGACGACAATGCCACAAACATGCTTTATCCATACTATTGGAAGAATCCATACACAACACATCATTTCCTAGGTTATCTACAACCATAACTGTTTCATAAATTCCATTACAAGGCATCGCTTTAAAATATAAAACACCATTTAGATAAGCATAAATAGAACCATTCTCATTATTAAACGAATATCTAAATCCTTGTCTAAACAAACCATGAAACAAAATGATGTTTCTTGCCATATCTGGCGAGTAGCAACAATTATTTAAATCTAAACCTAATCCATTACTAAGCACTAGAGAATACACTCCAATCTTGCTGACAGACGACGATCTTCTGTTTCCCATGATTAGATTTATTCTTCCACACTCCACATCCCTATTTCGTCTTAGTCCCTGCAAATTAGAACAAATATGGTAACCACATCCTGTATCAAGAACCCAAGAAATAGCATGAGATGAATCATTAGATTTAATTGTGTAAATACCTACGAAAGATGGCTTGATCTTCCCATCCTTGATAACTTGCAGATATTCTGGGCAATTTCTCTTCCAATGCCCTATTTTGTGGCAATAGTGGCACTCTGACTCCTTTGGGTTAGAGTTGGGCTTAGCAGGGCCATCCTTGGTCCCACTAGAAGAGGAACCATCTTGGGACTTTCCCTTGTGGTGGCTATTTGACGGAGACTTCCTCTTCTTGCCCCTTCTTTACCCAATTGCCAAAACAGGAGCAGCAGGTGGAGCGGGAGTTGGTGCAATAAACTTTTCCTTGAGGTTGCTCTCAGCAGTCCTTAGGAGCCCTTGGAGTTTGCTTAGGGTGACCTCTTCCTTGTTCATGTGGTAGGTCATCCTAAATTGGTTGTAGCATGAGGGCAAGGAGTGAAGAACAATGTCGATGGCCAAATCTTCCCCAAAGTTAACATTCAACTTGCGAAGACGATCAACATATCTTTGCATCTTTTGCAAGTACACGGTTAAAGATTCTCCACTTCCTGTCTTAGCGGTGATCATGTTCGTGCTTTGGTGGTACCTCTACATTAAGTCTTGATGCATTTCATACGGATACATGTCCTCATAGGACTTTTGGAATTCTTGGTACATTGTGGCTATCATGATGCAATGGACTTTCGTTGCATCACATTCATGGGTCTCAAAGACAACTATTTCTTCGGGAGTAGCGATTTCTGGATTGACCTTTTCGAGCTTTTCGTCGAGGACATACTCTTTGTCCTCGTACGCGCAATCGTGCCAATGTATCTTATCCATTCGCTAAAGTTCGATCCATCGAAAGTCACTTTTTGACAAAGACTCATTAGCGTGAATGAGTTAGCAGCAGTGTTGTTCGCGTTAGACATCTACAAATAGAAAGGACAAAGTTTGATTAGAATTAAATTCCTAATTAAACACCCAAAATGAAAAACTAGGGCTAGGAACCAACAACATTATTCACACATTAGAAAAGGGATGCCGTAATCCAACACATAAATAACTTGGAGGTAAGTGAATGACGATTCACTAATTCTTCACCGTGAAAAACATAAGCTTAAGTTTTAAATGTATTGAGAATTCCTAGGTTTTCTTGGAGATTCATTGAACTTTTCAATGGCATGTTTAAATATCGATATGCCCCTCTCGTTTGTGACTGGGATGCCGAGGATCACAAAGTAGGTGTGAATAACCATGCAAATCTACATGGTGCCTTCATTGTTACAGTCACCTATTCGACGTGCCGGTAAACCACACACAGTCTATCGAACGATGACAAACAATGTATCACCCTTTTCCACCTTTGCTTAGAACCAATTAGCGTGCCGGTAAACCAGACACGCTCCACTAACTTCTCAGCAAGGGTGCAAAGTGTAATTTGATGGAATTGCATCAATTCAATTTTGCCTAAAGTAACTAGGATTGGGAATTTGAAAAACACATAGTTACTTTATATTTTACATTATACGTTTAATGAGGAGAGAGAGTTGCCCTATCCTACCCGTTCGGCTAACGACCCTCCACCAGTCAAGCAAGTGGTGGGTGTGAGTGTACACCCATTAAGCGCCATTTTATAGGCAGCAACTTTATACCCACCGTATTGACCGGCTTCGTGAATGAGGCCTACTAACGGTAAGACTAGCATTTTAATTATACATATATATTCATTAAGCTTTTAATAATATAATAGTATAGGGTTGAATTTTAAACTTGTAAAATTCTAGGGGTTGAAATTTAAATTCTTCAAAATTAAAGTTTTAGTCACAAATTCAAATTTCAAAACATGAGGACATATTTTTAACTTCTCAAAACTAAAGGGATGAAATAACAAATAATTTAAATTAAATAATGAATTTCATAATTATCTATATTTGACTTATTTAATATTACTTGCATGATAATTATCCAATTTAATTCAAATAATCAATCATTATCATATAAGGAAATTATCATTCATTCAAATGGTAATTATCTTTTGTTTTTGTCAAGAATATACTCATATATATCATAAAATTCGGATATTGATGACCCAAAATAGTTAAGGCAAGTATCCGCAAGTAAAACATCAAGAAATCCCGAAACCAACTCTAACTGACGCTTAAACTCGCCGAGTTGGTGCTACTCGTCGAGTCCACTATGCAACTCGCCGAGTTCACCAGTCAAATTCACAAAAATCAAATTTTTCAAGCAACAAGCAATCAACCAAAGCATCAATTCAATAGAAATCAATCAAATCTCTGATACCACTGATGGGTTTGAGCCATAAGAACTTTCCTATGTGCACATGCAAAACCTAATGCTTGGATCTAGGTTTCTCTAACTGAACATGCAATGTATCCAAGGATTTCATTCATAGATCTAGTGTAAACAAAAAATTCATAACATATGAAAAATAGATCTAGAAGAATACCTTGAGTTGCTTGCTTGATACTTCTTGTTCTTGGAGCTTAGAGTCACAATTGTCACTCCTCTAATTGCTTATAAACACCAACTAGCAAGAAGATGATTTGAGAGAGAAAGATAAGTGAGAAATCGGCCCTAGGGTTTCTTCTATCAAAGAGTGCCCGATTTCCACCACCTATGGGGTCTATTTATACTATGAGCTACTAGGGTTACACCCTTAACCCTAATTGAATAACTTAGCCTCTAAGCAATCCAAAGATCCTTCTAGATAATGGCTTGGACGATTTTAAGATATCTTTATCTCTAAAAATCGTCCCCCTCAATATCCATAAGCATTCATAGCCCAAAACACAACTATCATACATTTGACAGTTTATGCCCCTTTATTCAATTCGCCTCTTTAAGTCACCAAATTAATTCCTAATTAATTTATGACTTATATCAATCAAATAATATTATTATTCCTTTAATATAGTATTATTATAATACATTAATAATAATATATCTTCTCTTTATATAAATCATCCTGTCAGGTTGCTATGGTGAAGGCAACCCAAAAGGACCATGCACAATCGGGTCAAGTACTTACCAAATATAGTTACATCCTTAGACACTAATCCAACAGAAGCTCATTTCTCTATAGATCTCAGAGCCAAACTTGCACTTCAAGCCCTAGCCTCCACAAGCCCTTCTCCTTCTTCCTCACTAACACACCAAGACACTTTTAGCTCCAAAACACACACACTCAAGCTAAGGACGATGGAAGGCTCTCTCTTAGGGTTTCACTCTCTGATATGGAGGCTGAGAAATGAGCCTTAGCATCAATTATTTAAATAGTGCATAAGCCAAACATTTAGGGTTTGCATCTGGACCCGTTACGCCCAGCGTAACCCTGGGTACGCCCAGCGTACCCAGGCGAGTCCGCGTCCAAGTTAAGCGCATGAGTAGGCGCAGCGTACTCCCCAGTACGCCCAACATACTTATTTGCTACAAGAACTCTCACAAGGAACCAATATTGACAACATGACAAAATGGAAGGGTTAAATAGCTTACCTGAATCTTTGGATGTTATAATTCTCCCCCACTAGAACCAGACTTCGCCCTCAAAGTCTCATGCCGAAAATAACTCCGGATGCTGCTCCCGCATTTCTGACTCTGTCTCTCAAGTCAGCTGGGACCCCTTATGATGCTGCCATTGAACATGAACCAGTGGCACCTCGTTGTTCTTCAGAACCTTGACCTTTCGGTCCAAGATTGTGATTGGTCTCTCAACATAATTCAGACCCACGTCCACCTGGATATCCTCCAATGGCACCACTGCCGACTCGTCGGCTATACACTTCCTTAGCTGAGACATGTGGAAGGTATCATGAATCTGGCTCAACTCCGCAGGTAGCTCCAATCGATATGCTACCCTGCCAACCCTCGCAATCACCCTGAACGGTCCAATGTATCGGGGCCCCAAATTGCCCATTTTCCTGAATCGGATCACTCCTTTCCAAGGAGACACTTTCAAGAGTACAAAATATCCAACCTGAAACTCGAGCTCGGATCGACGCCTATCCGCATAACTCTTCTAACGACTCTGGGCCGTCAACAATCTCTGTCTAACCTGCTGTATCTGCTCTGTCGTCTGAAGCACTATCTCAGTGTTGCTCGTCACTTGCTGCCCTACCTCTCCCCAACAAATGGGAGCCCGACACCTCCTCCCATACAATAACTCAAAGGGAGGCATACCAATGCTCGAATGGTGGCTGTAGTTATAGGAAAACTCAGCCAAAGGCAGATACATGTCCCAACTCCCTCCGAAGTCCAATACACATGACCGAAGCATGTTCTCGTGCGTCTGAATCGTCCGCTCACTCTGTCTGTCCGTCTGTGGGTGGTAAGCGGTACTGAAATGTAGCCGAGTATCCAACTCCTCATGGAACTCCTTCCAGAACCTGGAAGTGAAACGCACATCATGATCTGACACAATCGTGATCGGTACACCATGCCGCGATACCACCTGCCTCATATACACCTCTGCCAGCCTCTCTATGGAAGAGCTGTCACTAATAGCAAGAAAATGAGCGCTCTTAGTCAGCCGGTCGACGATCACCCAAATTGCATCGACGCCTCTTGCGGTCCTCGGCAATTTGGTGATAAAATCCATGGAAATCTGTTCCCACTTCCACTGGGGAACCTCAAGCGACTGCAACTTGCCGTGTGGACACTAGTGCTCGGCCTTAACCCTGCGATAGGTCAAGCACCTCTTTACAAACCACGCCTCATCCCTCTTCATACAGGGCCACCAATAATCTCTTTTCAGGTCCAAATACATCTTAGTGGCCCGGGGATGGATCGAAAACCTCGACCTGTGCGCCTCCTCCATCAAAATGGCACGTGCCCCACCCTCAAATGGCACCCAAATCCGGCCCTGGAAGGTCATAAGCCCCCGACTATCAGCAATGAACTCAGATATCTGACCAATCACCCGCTCTCACTTTCGGTTCTCCGGTCTCGTGGCCTCCACCTAGGCCTCCCGAATGGTGTCCAACACCGGATTCATCACTGTCAACCTCATACAAACATCTCCCAAAGGGGCACTCCCTGCCCTTCGAAGCAAGGCATCGGCAACCACGTTAGCCTTGCCCGGGTGGTACAGGATCTGGCACTCATAATCCTTTACCACGTCCAACCATCTCCTCTGTCGCATGTTCAGGTTAGGCTGATCCATCAGATACTTCAAGCTCTTGTGGTCTATGTATATTGTACACCTAACCCCATACAAGTAGTGACGCCAGATCTTAAGGGCGAGCACCATAACCCCCAACTCCAGATCGTGAGTAGGATACCTCTTCTCATGAGGCTTCAGCTGTCTTGATTCGTATGCTATCATATGCCCTCTCTGCATCAACACCGCATCCAATCCCGATATCGACGTGTCAAAATATACCATAAAATCTTCCATTCCCTCCAGAAGGGACAACACTAGGGCTTCATACAATCTCTGGCGAAGTGTCTCGAATGAGGCGTGCTTCTCTGGGCCCCAACTGAAAGCCACGCCCTTCCAGGTCAATCTAGTGAGAGGAACAACAATCCTGGAGAAATCCTGGATGAATCTCCGATAATAACCAGTCAACCCCAGGAAACTCCTGATCTCCGAAGGGGATCTCGACACCTCCCAACTCATCACCGCCTCAATCTTGGCCGGATCGACCAATATCCTATTCTGGTTGACGAGGTGTCCTAGAAACTGGACCTCTCATAACCAGAAATCGCACTTGGAGAATTTGGCATAAAGCCTCTCCGATCTCAGAACTCCGAGGATCTCCCTCAAATGCTCCTCATGCTGCTCTCTGGACCTCAAATATACCAATATATCATCAATGAACACGATCACCAAACAACCCAACATCGGCCTGTACACCCTGTTCTTGAGATCCATGAACGCCGTCGGTGCATTGGTGAGCCCGAAAGGCATCACCACGAGCTCATAATGCCCGTAACGAGTCCTGAATGTTGTCTTCTGGATATCCTCATCACGCACCCTCATCTGATGATATCCAAACCTCAAATCAATCTTGGAGAACCAAGACGCTCCTTGCAACTGATCGAACAAATCGTCGATCCTCGGTAAGGGGTAACAGTTCTTGATCGTCAGCTTGTTCAACTCCCGGTAATGAATGCACATCCGATGTGAACCATCCTTTTTCTTGAAAAAAAGGATCGGCGCTCGCCATGTCGAGCTACTCGGCCGTATAAACCCCTTTCCTAGCAGCTCCTGAAGCTGCAAGGATAACTCCTACATCTCTTGAGGTGTAAGGCGACAGGGCACCTTGGCGATAAGCGTTGCCCCCGAAACCAAATCGATACGGAACTACACCTGCCTCTCGGGGGGCACACCTGGAAACTCCACGGGGAAAGCATCCGGGAACTCACTCACTATCGGAACCTATCGACCGACCTCGGTCTCTCTGCACCTACTCTCGTATCCACCACATAAGCCACATACCCACTACAGCCCTGATGTAGACTCTGCCTCGCCCTCGCGGCTGAACAAAATGCCGACCCAGAATGGGTACTCTCACCATAAACTGTAAGAACTCCCCCACTAGGGTCTCGTATGGTCACCAGCTGTGGCTCGCAGTCGATAACCGCTCCAAATATGCTCAACCAGTCCATTCCCACGATGACACATACATATCCCATAGCAATCGGGACCAAATCAATCGGAAACTCAATGCTGAAGATCTTGAGTACACATCCTCGAATCACATCAGTGGCATACACTACTCTCTCATCAGCTATGGAAACTCGCAAAGGTCGACTCAACACCTCACGAAGAATACTGATGTGCTAACTAAAGGCTAACGACACAAAAGACCGACTCGCACCCGAGTCAAATAACACTAAAGCAGGTACAAAACACACAAGAAATGTACCTACACATATCACAACATAAGCATAACACCACAAAATCAAAATTAACAGAGGAAAGAATACATACCAGCCACAACATCGGGTGTTGCGCGGACCTCCTCCGCTGTCAACTGGAAGGCTCTCCCGCAAGCCTTCGGCGCCTCGGCCTTCACTGGCCGACTCGCTGTAGCTCGAACAGCAGTAGGGATAGATCCCTGAGAAGCTCCCTGAGCTGACCCTCGTAACTACGGACACTCGGCCTTCCGGTGTCCGGTCTGGTTGCAGTGAAAACAAACTGCAAACCCCTTGGGGTAATCCTTGGCCATGTGCCCCTCCTTGCCAGACTTGTAGCATGACCCTACTCTGCACACCCCCTCATGACTCTTTCCGCACTTGCCACAAGTGCGGCCCTTCTAGCTCCCTGATCTCAAATCGGCGAGCTTAGCCCGCTTGGCAGCCGGCTGGGACTGTGCCGGTCACCGATCCCTCCCCTGAGACTCCGCCCCCTCCCTGGTCTGAGTCTCTAGCTCAATCTCTCTCTTCCAAGCATTTTCCTGAAGCTCGGAAAATGTTTGGTACTTCGAGTTCGCCACGAACTCACGGATGTCTCTCCGCAAAATACTCAAATACTGACTCATACGTGCTTGCTCAGAAGACACATGCTCAGGGCAGAACATTGCCCTCTCATGAAACATCCTGGTGATCGCAGTAACAGACTCAGTAGCCTGCTTGAGGGTCAAGAACTCCTAGGCCAAACGCTCCCTTTCCACCGGGGGAACGTACTCATCACGAAACATAGCGGTGAACCTCTCCCAGGTCACCGCAGCAAGCTCTGCAGAAGAATAGTGTGCTGTCACAAACTTCCACTAGTCCTTCGCCCCCAAGTGAAGCTGGTTCAGCGCGAACCGAACTCTCAGATGCTCCGGACATGAACATGTATAGAAGCACCCCTCAATGTCATAGATTCACCGCATCGCGACTATCTGATCCTGAGTCCCATCAAACTCTGGTGGCTTCGTGTTGCTGAACTCCCAGTACAGCAACACGTCACCCCTTTGCGACCTGGTAGCAGCAACGGCTGCAGTGACCACAACAACAACAACATCAGTAAGAGCAGCATACCGCTCATCAAAAGTCTCAATCAGTGTGGTCTTGATAGACACGAACATCTCTGGAATCTCAACGCGGATGGCAACAGCCACCTCATCATGAATCTTCTGGCGGAGCTCATCATCTCTCACACCCCCTCGCTAGTCCCTGGCCTGTGGCGTGTCCCCACCATGATGTCTCTCTGAAATACAACACAAGATATCAGAGACTCGCTCGAGTGTACACACACTCGATATCCCAATCCTACTTGATCCCTGGCACCCTAAGGATTCTTACTTGGGCTGCGCACTGATCCGGTGCCTTCGGTAGTATGGGCCCGATACTACCGTCCACACCGTATCAATATTCACCCCAAGTCCTCCTCCTAGGATCCCAAATCCCAAGTACTCTATTCTCTCTCTATACATAGTCTACTCTCTAGCAGATCTCTTATAAGCTCCTCGCTGCTATCTATTCAATCACAAGCATCTCCTAGCAGCAAAATCCCTAGGCTAAGGCATCACAAATCAGGCCACTCTAGTCCTAATAAGAATACCTAGCCTACTCTAGCATGCATATCATATCATCACATATCTCATGACTCATAATGTAAGGGCATTTTGGGAAATCACCGTTCGGGCACTGGCTGATCGTACACACTGCTCTGCTCTTCTCTTTAAAAAACTTTTTACTCTTGAGAAAATTTTGTGAATCTTATTTTGAAAATCTCTCAAATCCTCAGTTTGAGTTCAGATACACCCGAAGGTGCACCCGAATCCCTCAAACCAAGGCTCTAATACCAACTTGTAACATCCAAATTTTCAAATAATTTTTCACATTTTAAAAACACACTTTCATTCATAATTGTTATAAAAATATCATTGTATCACATAATCAGTTCATAACGTCACATCCCAAGATCATAAAATGTAAAAGCTCCTAATGTGTGTACTGATCAAACCGGCGCCTTCCCGCGATCCTCATTGGTACTTGAAACATAACACAACACTGTAAGCATAAATGCTTAGTGAGTTCCCCAAATTACCACACACAACACATATTAGCCACTCAAGGCTATAACTCTGTTTGACCCTCTGGTCAATGTGTCTCAGTGGGACCCTCTAGTCCCATAACTTTGTGGGCTCTCTGGCCCTAACTCTGTGGACCTTCCGGTCCTAAATCTAGAAACTTTGTAACATACATAGCATAAATCACATAGAAATCACATCATGCAAAAGCATACAAAATACTCTGTCACATAACTCTAATTACCACTCTAGGTAAAGTATAGTGAGAAGACTCACCTCGGGTAACTCGGTAAATCTCGAACTCTATAAACTCGAGTCTAGCCTCCGCCTAATCATGTAAAATAAACACTCTAAATCAATACATATCTCAAGGCTAGACTATTCCTTCTCTTAGTACTCTCAGAAGGGTAAAAGACCATTTTACCCCTCCCATGGCTCAAAGACCCTAAAGTTGACCAAACCCTAAAAGTCAACAAAAGTCAACTCTCTGGGTTACGCTGCGCGTACCAAACATGTACGCTGGGCGTACCCGACGTCCTCACAGAAACAGGGTGTGCGGCCCCTTACGCCGCGAGTACTGGGATTACGCCCCGCGTAAACCCTAGTTTCAGACTCTAAGCTCTTGAGATCTTAAACAGTTAAGACCCACGTACAACTTCTAGATCTGACGATTTCTAAGCCTCTTAATCCATAAAGTTGGTGACTTTAAGCCTTTGCATGGTTGGACAAGTCACTAACTCCCATAACATTTCATTTCCCAACTCTAGAAAGCTCATAACTCAAGCATGACCTCATAGCAACGACCAAGATGGAAACTTTATGGATCTATAACGCAAATACAACTGAAATGGGACAGATCTAGGTCCATGGAGTACATTACACTCATAAAGTCTCCACCTTTGGGACTTTTAACCATAGAAATGGTCCATGCAATCATCTAACCAAATAAAGAGGAAAGTTTTGAACTTTATACCTCTAGATGAAGCTCCTTTCTCTGTAGATCTCAGATCCAAACTTGCACTTCAAGCCCTAGCGTCCACAAGCCCTTCTCTTTCTTCTTCACTAACACACCAAGACACTTTTAGCTCCAAAACACACACACACTCAAGCTAAGGACGATGGAAGGCTCTCTGTTAGGGTTTCACTCTCTGATATGGATGCTGAGAAATGAGCCTTATCATCCTTTAAATAGTGCACAAGCCAAACATTTAGGGTTTTCATCTAGACCCGTTACGCCCAATGTAACCCTGGGTACACCCAGCATACCTAGTCGAGTCCGCATCCAAATTAAGGGCATGAGTACGCGCAGCGTACTACCTAGTACGCCCAACGTACTCATTTGCTACAAGAACTCTCACAAGGGACCAATTTTGTCAACATGACAAAATGGAAGGGTTAAATAGCTTACCTGAATTTTGGGATGTTACAGTTATCTAGTGTAATACAATATTCACATAAATTCAGTTAAGGCTCTTGTGAGACATTTCGTTCACTCGTACCTATCTAGTGTACAACCTTAAGCCTGTAGTTATAATCAGAGTTTCCTAGAGGGAGAGTGAGAGTTTGTGTATAGATCTATATGGGGTTGACCCCCCACACTTGAGTTTTTCGCTATAGTTAGACTAGGCTAGTCTAGGGTGACAAACCATACCTTAAACAAGTCGGAGCCTAAAAAACATGAAGACAGGCGAACCAATCATTATCAAGTATGGTTATAACGACTCACATAGAGATTAACTCCACTGTAAAATTTACGGAATACATATACAGTTTTGATTATACAATAAACATACTTACATATATTATTATCCGATCTTAGGGTTTTTAAGACCACAACACTTTCACAATTAGAATATATCGGATTTTCTGGGAAAACATACAACTATACAATACCTTCTACTTACAACAGAAAATATAGGATTTTCTGGAATACTCTTTTTATATAATTTCAAAATAGAAACACACATGCTTTAACACAAGATTTGATACAAAATTTTCAAACCATTTTACAAGAAAATATCTGATTTTCTGGCGTTTACAAAGTAATACAAACTTTACATTCAACATTTTTATGAACTCACCAACATTATACATGTTGTCGTTTTCAAAATAAGTTGTATTGTTAGGAAATCGTTAAGCAGGTGGACATCAAGAACATGTGGATTTTTGTTTCATTTTGTTTCTATCATACACTTTACATTTTTGGGATGTAACTTTTATAAACAAGTACAATGATGTAAAACTAGTACTGTTGTATTACTGTATATGTGATGATGATGTTGTCTCGTTTCAAATAAATACATTGTGATGATATTAAAATATGAAGTCACCCAATCCCCGAACGTTTCCACCGTTTCTCCGGTTCGGGGTGTGACATAAAATGGTAGGGCTTGAAAACATGGTGGAACATTTAAAAGCTTACAAAGAGTGTATTCGATATAGTGAGCCAACAAACGAATAATGTATGCTTTTGTTTAATAAATCTAAGTCTTTCAATCAAGGTGCAGAATCCACTCGCAGTGGTAGGGGAGGCCGAGGTTTGGGACATGGAGGCCATAGGGGTCTTCACAATAATACTTATCAACAAAACCAACCCACAACCACAAGTAATGACAATTCTGACATGACAAAAGGAATTAAAAAAAGATCATTCCAAATTACAATGATATAAGTGTGACAAGTTTGGTTACCTTGCATCACAATGCCCATAACAAAAAGCAGAGCAACTTGAAGCACATGTATCGAAAGTTGAGGATCATGACCCACAACGTTTTATGGCTCAAACCATCTACGAGACAGTTTATTGAATGAATTAAGGTATCATACCAAGAAATTTCAAAACTCAAGAAAATAACAATGATGTTTGGTACTTAGAAAACGATGCGGGTAACCACATGACAGGCAATATATCTTACTTTATCAAACTTAATAATAAAATTATAGGCCGAGTAAAATTTTGTGATGACTCATTTTTTGAGATACATGGCAAAGAATCCATCTTGTTCAAAGGTTAAGGGGAAGTCAAAAGTTACTAACTGACATTTATTATATTCCATATCTTAAAATTAATATTATCCACTTAGGACAAGCAACAGAGAATAGGTGTGATGTGTCAATGAAAGGTAATCACCTACTTCTTTATCATAGTTGAAAAATCCTTCTATTTAAAGTAAAACATTCTGTAAACAGACTCTACAAAATCAAAAATCAAAGTTGGAAAAGCAGTTTACTTACACAATCGTCTTAGTGAGTAATCATAGTTATGGCATGCAAGATTAAAGCATACAAATTTTGATACTATTTAAGTTATACGTTGGCCAACTTCTCGGCCGACGAGCTCTCCCGGATGTTCAAAAAATGGGCACTCTTGGTCAATTGATCCACAATGACCCAAATAGCGTCAAAATACCTTGCCGTCTTAAGCAGCTTGGTGATAAAATCCATCCTGATCTGCTCCCATTTCTATATGGGAATCTCTAGAGGTTGCAGCTTTCCATGCGGCCTCTAATGCTCGGCGTTGACCATCCTGCAGGTCAACCACCTATCAACATGCCAAGTGATCTTTCGCTTCATGTACGGTCACTAGTAACTCAGTCTCAGATACCGATAAAACTTGGTGGCCCCAGAGTGAATAGAGAAATGAGACTTGTGAGCCTCCTCCAGAACCATCTGTCTGACCCAACCAAACATCGAAACACAAACCCGACCACAATGGGTCAATAGTCTACGACTGTCCTGCACAAATCAGGTGATCTCGCCCCTGATCCTTTTAACCTTCTAGTTCTCTTGCCGCACACCCTTAGCCTGAGCTTCCCTGATCAAACCCACAAGTGGATAATCGACTGATATCCTCTTACATGTCGCTGGTACAGAAGATCGAACCGACTTGCAGCTCACGGCGTCCTCAACCACATTCGCTTTACCCGGGTAGTAAAGGATCTCACATTCATAGTCCTTGACTACATCCATCCACCTACGTTGTCTCATGTTCAGGTTCTGCTAATCCATGATGTGTCTGAAACTCTTGTGGTCCATGTATATGGTACAACAGACCCCGTAGAGATAATGTCTCCATATCTTGATAGCGAATATCACCGCTCCTAGCTCCAAATCATGTGTGGGATATCTCGACTTATGCAATTTCAGGAGCCGTGAAGCATAGGGTATCACTCATCCTCTCTACATAAGGACTACTCCTAATCTGGTGATCGATTCATTACAGAACACCATAAAATCCTCAACTCTTTCAGGGAGTGTCAAAATTGGCGCCTCGCACACTCGCTGTCATAGAGTCTCAAATATAGTCTACTGCTCAGGGCCCACAAGAAATCCATCCTCTTCCTCGTCAGATGAGTGAGGGGTACTATAATCTTGGAGAAATCCTATATGAATCTCCGGTAGTACCCTACCAATCCCAAGAAGCTCCTGATATCTGGGGGAGATTTCGGAACCTCCCACTTCATAACCGCCTCGATCTTGGCCAGATCAACCAAAATCTCCTCCTGGTTAACGAGATGTCCAAGGAACTGAACCTCTCATAACTAAAACTCACATCTCAAGAACTAGGCATAAATCCGCTCTCGTATCAACACCCCCAATAGCTCACAGAGATGCTCCTCGTGCTACTCTCTAGTCTTGGAGTACACCAAGATGTCATCTATAAAAACGATGACCTAGCGATCGAGCATCAATCTGCACACCCGATTCATCAGGTCCATGAATACTGCCAACACGTTGGTGAGCCCAAACGGCATGACCACGAACTGGCAATGTCCGTAACGAGTCCGAAAAACGGTCTTCCGAAGGGTTTCAAGCATTCTAATACTCCTATAGTGTACATGCAACCCTAGATGCCTTGGATCTATGTTTTCTCTAATATACATGCAAACTTTCAAAATTCTAAAGCATCGTCCTAACTAGCATACAATGGAGTATTTATACTACAAAATTCTAGTTAGATGACATACCTTTTAGTGTGATTGGAAACCTTGAAGCTTTAAGAACCTAGCACCAATAATGTGAATGCCTCAAATGGAACCACAAATCACCACAAAAAATGGATGAACTAGAGAGAGGTTACTTGCATTCAAATTTCGGCTAGCACTCTTGTGTGTACACTTAGTGGCCGATTTTGATAGCTAGATGGGTCCTTATATAGAGTGTCATGATTAGGGTTACACCATACAAACCCTACTGTGCATGACTTTCCACATTCCTTAGGCTACATGGGTTTTAACCTCCTTGGAGTATCCATGGGTCACCACATAATTTTAGCCCAACATAAGGAACTATGGATCATAAGTCGACATTATAAGAATAAATGATTTAAACAATCAATCCCCATTTATTTAATTAGTCTCTTTTGATCAAAAAAATTTCCAAATTAATTCTTGATCAATACTAATTAAATAATATGATTTCATATTAATATATTAGAACTTATAATGTATTAATAAATCATAAATAACCTCTTCTCAAAAGTTCATCCTTACAAATTATTTTGGTGAAATGCAACCCAAATCGACCATGCTACTCTCAGGTCAAGTACGTACCAAATATCGTTATGGACTTAGACACCTTATCCAATAGTCTCATACTTGGATAAGTCTAATAGCTATAGTTGTAAGTATAACTTCAGGATCTGACTAGCAATCGTGGCTCTTAAATGCCTTTGTCGAACTTAGACGTACCATTTTAGATAAGTGATCATAGAATCCTCTGTTCTCAAGATATCAGCCAGAAAAACACATGGAACACAGTAAATCTTATTGTCCAACAGTTTGTTTCCCGATTTATGATTCTTTTGACATAGAACTTAATCGAATACATCAATTTAGTTCTGACCAAGCCCGACACATAAGTCAAAACAAAATCATCAAGGGGCCCAAGATAACACTTTTAATCCTCCAAGGACTAAAAGGTGCAGATAAACTGTGACAATATATGATTGTACTAACTATTCACTGAACCATACACAACATCACGTTTTATAACATTGAGTTACCGATGCGTTTTTGCACTATCAACGTACGACCAATTCATAGTCAACAACTCATATATCTAGGTTTGAAGATTATATGATATTACTATCTCACGATCTCTCTAGATAAATTCCATGAAGTGATACAAGTGAGCATGGGTTGAATCCAATACTTAGACCTTATGAGCACTCATGAATGTCATAGCAATGTCTAACCATTTCTGACAATCTACAAGCCAAATTCATGACAGTCTTGCTTCAATACCTACTTCCAAAGTATGATCGACTGTGGATGGTTTGAATAATCCAATTATTCTAGAAGTCAAAACTTTCAAAGAAAGAAACAATAGTAAAACAATTGACATGAGACAGTACCATACTAGTAAATAAAAAACATCTTTTATTTAAGCATCAAATGTCAATTACAGTTTATCTATTACAAGTTTGAATCAGCTATCTAATCATTAAAACTAATATCATCCCTCAGCCCAATGCACCTCGCATGCTGTAAATGCTTAACCCTACTCGGTCCCTTCGTGAGGGGATCTGTCGAGTTCCCATCTTAACTAACCCTACAAAATCACATGGATTCATTAGTATAAAATCTGCAATGGTGAACTCATAATTCATCTGATCTCCTCTAACCACTTTGTATCGAAGATTTTGAAAAGCATTTTCAAATAACACATCCTTTTTACTAAGAAAATCTTGATTATCTTTTTCATAGACAAAACCTTCTCAACATCTTGAGCAGGGTTCGCATGAAATCTGATCTTCACATGCTTATGAGCAGGAGTTTCATCAAAATTGTATGGAAGATTAAATTGATGAAACTTACATACGAGATAAAAAATTGGTAAATCCAACTAATTAACCACTATATTCTCATTTGAATAACTGGCTTTAGTCTCTTTCATAAACTCTTGAACATCGCCAAAAGCTAGATCATCAATACTTTCGAAGTTTCGAAATCTGTTTACATCACCCTTCTTCTTAGCATCTTCTCATTCACTTTATCTCTTTCTAATAATGTTTGTTGTTTGTCTCATCCTCCCTATATGATCTCCTTGTCTTCTTTTCAATTACATTTTCACTTGAAAGATTATTCTTCAAAATATTCTATCTATTCTTGCTTTGACCACCATAATTCAATGTCGAAGCTTTTTTTTTGTATGTGTTACTCTTGAAATTTCCTTTCATTGGCTTCTTGTAAAATTTCTTAGAATTATTTCTTAGAATTATTTTTAGAGTAGTAAGCCATCTAAATTGAGGATCACACCTTCAAATGTGCTTTTATCCTTTTCATCAACAATCTCCCTGACATCAAATTCACGAGCTTTCAGAATGTTATACAAAACAGACGATGAGTATGAATCAAATTTCTCATGTGTTTTTACTAACAAACTTATGTTCCTCCATTCCTTTCTTAGCCCCTGAATGAAATTAATATTGAAATCTAATTTAGTTCGAACCATATTATTTTGAACACTTGTAAATCGTATCAATAAAGCAATCATAATAAAGCTCAATTGACTCATTCTTTTTTTCCTTAAACGTATATAACTCAGATAGACATTTGGTTACAAAACTGTTCTTAGTTCTTTCAATTCCATGGAATTTTTCTTTCAATATGTTCTAAATTCCCCGAGTTGTGTTACAACCACGAATGTAATTGTTAACAACATGAGGTAATGCTCATCTTAACTCTTTCATGCATATTTTTTCATTTTCTTGACTTTTGAGTCTATTTGTAGTCACACTCTCATTCTGTCCTACACTTCCAATACCTTCAAGTATATTTGTACGATATGGACCTTTATCGATTGACCTCCATAAATCTATTTCCATTCCATTAAGATAATCCTCCATACGATCAGCTGGTTAATCATAGTATTCTAGAAGAAACATCAATGTTTTTGTTGAAGATCCAAGCAAATTGGCGTAGTTCATCATTGTATTCAAGATTATATTTTCTCTTGAAATGATTTAAACTGATTTGATTTTTTTAATCGAATTGAATTGATTAAATTGATATCCTAGTTGCAGAATCGAAAGATCTCTAGCAATGTTTGAAGAAAAATGAATTTCAAATGCGAAATAGTTGAATTCCGAAAGAATTCTCCAAACAAGTTGATGATTCCTGCTCTGATACCACTTGCTAAGTCGTAAAGCTTTGATTTGACATTGCAGAAATGTAACATATTACAATATGAATTGTAACAGTTTTGATTTTTATTTTGAGGAGTCTTAATAAAGAGTTTTAGTTTGCTATCAAAATCTTGTTAATTCAAATATTGTGTTTCACTTTTGCATGTTTTGAACCAACTTCCAGAATATTTAATTGTGTCCAAAGCTCCATAATAGGTTGAATTCTCGGGAGTGACTATTGGAATTAAATAGTATAATATGTTGGGGATTTATGGTGTCAAATATACTCAACCAATGTAACGAAAACAATCAAACAATATACCTAAGTGCACATGGTTCCTATATCTAAGTTTTACTAGTTTTAGCAACGTACTTTAAAATAAAACTAAAGAAGGATTGAATACTTACCTCTTGATCATTATATCATGTGAATGGCATCCATGTAATAGATAAAGAGCCCAAATTAGAACTTCCTGAATATTTAACCTTTTAAGGTTACAATACTTCTTAAACAACTAACAAAGAGTTAGCCATCCAATGCAACTACCAACCACTTGATCTTAATCAAGATTAGCCCTTAGATAAATGTAAGTTATTCCTTTGTTCTAGATATTTATATGAACAGGAGACATGGATAATTTTCAATCTCATAATTCAAAATTTCTATTTCCCGATAATGATTTCCGACAATCACATCTGACGTCTAAATCGAACATATCAATTTAGTCAGGACCTGACCTGGAACAATGATGCTAATATTTAATGATCAGGGGGGCCAATGATATTGCTTCATCTATTAAGGCATAAGGAAAAAATAAAATATAACTACGTATTTTTTGTCTACTAGTCTAATCATACATGGACATATCCTTTATGACTAACAGTTACGGATAACGTTTGAATGCACCAATTCACCATATATTTTGAAAGCAAAACCCCATATCCATCTTGGTTTGAAGAATAAAAGATGTTATCTTCTTAGAATTACTAATGACTAGATCCATGAAGTAATATCTATGTGCAGGTTGTACGAATACTTCAAATCTACATTTCAAGTACTCATGAATATTAGCACAATCTCTTATGCAATGTTTAAAAAAATCTGGCCAATCAACTAATAATCATGACCGTCTTAAATGCTAATACTTACTTCCAAGAGTACAACCAACTGTGGAGTTTTGAACACAATTAAATACTTCGGAAGTGGGTTGAAAACATGAAAAGGAGAAAAACAGTGATGAATAACACATCTTTGATAACAATAAATGCTCTTTATTAAGTCTCTACGAAATAAACATCAAAATGGTTACATTTCATACTTTTATACTTTTCTAAACTAAATAAAACACAATCAAGTGGTTAATCCAGTTCATTTGTAGATCAAATGTCTCAACACATTGCCTGACTAACATATTTGGCCGGTGATATTGGCTTAGTGAATGGATTGACAAGATCTTATTGATAATGATTTCATTACATTCAAACAATAATGTAATGATACTTCCATAGTATATGACATGTGATCTTGTGTAACCTGATATCCATGTTTGAGGTAATCTCACCCTTATAATCATAAAAACTTTCGTAAGGACCATCAATGATTGAATTACAACAATAATGTCACTAATGAATTTCTCTTAATCACATAGTTTCCTTTGCATTTTGATAAGATGCAATATACTGTAACTTTCAATCTTAAACCCATTATGGTGTATTACTTGTTTCTCATCCAAGTTAATACAATTCCATTTAGTGAAAACAAAAATCTTGATTGCAAACAAAATTAACTTTATTAGTGTGGAACTTAACATAAATGTAACCTTTAAATTGACCTTTTTTATACAAAGGTTATATCCTCTATGCTTCTTGGATATGAAGAAATATACTTGATGTTGATTATTTGTTTCTTGAAAACTTGATCTGATCATATTTTTCATGCTTAAGGCATAGAAGTCATTAAATCTGGTGAAAGTCATGATTGATCCCATAAGCAGAAGCAAGTAAGATACAACTAATCTCTTCTAGCTCAATCATAAAACTAGGACATTAGCATTTCTTAAATTTCATATCGTTATTCATAAGCATGAACCTTTTTGAAGTTTCAAATCTCGAGTTACCTTGAAATTCTATGCTTCTGGCTTAATGTAATAAATTACTCAAATAGATCCTCATGTACTTGTTTCCCCTATGTTATTCTATTCGAATCAATTCCTAATCTAAGACAATTTGCAACACCAATACATTACAAGGGTGACAATTATACTCCCACTAGCATTAACATATATGATCCATCTTTGTTTCTCGAAATTCAAAACTCTTTGAATTTTCTTAATGAAAAAAGGATTCCAATTACTCCCACTAGCTTTTACATACACATGGTCCACCTTCATTTCTTGGAATTCAAAACTCCTTGAATTCTATCATTAAAAAAGGATTTCATTATGTGAGAGGCTCATATCGGTTCATAAACGAACATTATAAGCTTACACATTCTTCACAACCTATCTTGTTTTAAATATGTATGGATCTTGATTATGTATGATATGTATGCCTCATAATTATGTATGATATGTGTGGATCGTTGATATTTATGGTATGTGATATTTGGGGAACTCACTAAAATTTCTGCTTGCAATTTTGTTTATGGTTCCGGGTATTTCTGGCTCGAAAAGGAAGGGTCTGGCTTGATCGCAGCACATACATCTGTGTTTTCCATAATATGTGATTTTGGGATTAAACTCTGATAAATGTTTTACTTAGAAATATTTTTAAAAATGTTTGGATTAAGTAACATCGATGTTTTGACTATAATAAAAATGAATTTTTTTCCCTTGATTTCTAGGCGTTACAATTTCAACAATGAGAATGCGAGAAAGTTTAGAAGTGCTTGTTCTCCTTACCAAACAAGCATCTTTATTCTACATCCTATCTGCATTATATTTTGGGGATAAGGGAACAATGTAAAGTGAATGATGTTGTGGATAAGAAGTGTTTCACAGATACGATCAAATGGTATATTGTGGTTCGCAACACTTTGCTTGGACAAGTGCCAAAACTGTTTAAAGTTCAGAAACGTCAACAATAGTGAAGGATCTCCACTCCTTATTTGACACAAAAGGGGAGATTGTTGGGTTATTTAATGTGTTGTGTCAAATTTACTATGTATGTATTTTGCCTTTATTAAACAGATTGGGCCTGTCCATCAACATTTATGCTGCTAGGGTTAGGCTATAAATATTGCATGCATGTATTGTATTAGGGTTAATTGTTTATGTCATTCCCTACATTGTCTTTACAGAAAAGTTCTAGTCAAACTCTTCTAAGGCATGGCTTATTAATCATTTAGCACAACTTCGATCATTGATCTTATTGTTTTAATTCACTTTACTGTTCCGAATCTATCGATCTATTATTTATTGTTTCATCAGGTTATATGATACTTTTCCAGGAGAAGATCTCGTAAACCGCCCATCTTTAGACACCTAATCATGATTATGAAATGTCTTCAACCCTTACTAATTTTCATTGAACATTGACATCATGCCTAGACGTTCTTCCTTTTATCATTATTAGCCGAGGCTTAGTCTGAGCTTCCTTGATCTTTTCTATAATCGTCGAGATTACTTCGATCTTTAATGATATATCCCTCTTTCCTTCCAAAATCACCTTTCTACTCAAGGCATCGGCTACAATGTTTGCTTTACTTGGGTGGTAAAGTATCTCACAATCGTAGTCTTTGAGTAGCTCCATCAATCGCCTCTATCTCGTGTTCAATTCTTTCCGAGTAAAGAGATACTAAAGGCTGTTATTATCTGTAAAAAGTTTGCATTTGGTTCCATACATATAATTCTCTAAATCATTAGGGTGAAAACCACGGTTGCAAGCTCTAGATCATGAGTTGGCTAATTATGCTCGTGACTCTTCAGTTGAATCGAGGCATACGCTACTACTTGTCTCTTTAAGGGAGGACACATCACAATCTAATTGATGAAGCATCACTGAATACTACAAAGTTGTCAGTTTCTTCCAAAAATATAAGGATTGGTGCTTCACATAACTACTTCTTCAATTTAATGAAATCATTTTCCTGCTTCTCACTCAAAGTATAAACAACCACCTTATTGGTTAAGCCTATTAGTTGAGCTGCAATAGATGAAAAGTTTTGGATGAATCTTTGATAGTAACCCACTGTGACAACCCGAATATTTCATATATATATATATATATATATATATATATATATATATATATATATATATATATATATATATATATATAATATCAGCAGTTAATCACTTCATTTCGAAGTCAAATTCATTTCCACCATCTTTTAGCACAATTTCAAGTCTGTTTTAGTATTCCGAGCCTTTCATACTTAAGGATCAAGTCTTAGAAAGTAACCACTAAAGCCCTAACACCAAAAATCATGCCATAAACTCCATAAGATGGAGTTTACGGCCGTAAACATGGAGTTTTCGGCGGTAAACTCCGGGCAGTAAACTCCGGGCGGTAAACTCTTGGGCCGTAAACTCACCCGATATAAGGGTTGAGTGGACCTCATTTGCACTCTTTCCACACTCTAGATACCTTCTCCCTCTACGCTCTCTCTTCAAAACCCGATTTCTCCCATGAATCTTCAAGTTTTCGTCCCCAAATTGTAAGTACTTCTACCCTAGAATGTGTTAAAGCTTATTTCATGTCCATATATCATTAAAATCACCCAAAAATAGCATGAACAAGGTGTTTACGGCCCAAGAACTTCTTAGGCCGTAAACCCTTAAAAGGGTGCCAAGATGTCCCCTAACTCCTTCCTTATTCTTAGAGACGAGCTTAGATCATACCCTTGAAGTGCTATGGACCTTAAACATCAAGTTTTGGAGGATTGAATGAGGGTTTACGACCCAAGATCTTCTAAGGCCGTAAACTCCCTCAAATGGTGAAAAGTGTGCCCTAATCACCATACCTAGCCTTGGACATTAACCTAGAATTATACCTCAACGAGTTAGGGACTTCAATCAACGAATTCGCACTTCATACCATGAGTTTACAGCCGTAAACTCATGGGGAAGTGGTCCCCAGGCCGTAAACTCCACACAAGGCCATTTTTGGACCTTAAACCCACCCAATCTCTTGTTTAGGCCTCGGAACACTTAACCACTTTAGTTATAATAGTTTTAAGACTCATTTGGTGACCTAATTGAGAGTTTACGGCCAGGAGCAAACTCCCCTGGGCCGTAAAGTCCAACAAGCATGGTCATTTGACCCTACACTCCCGTATAGGGCTTTACACTTCTTTATTGTAACCCAATAGCCTCCTAGCACTTGACGAAAGTGTTTTTCCTCACATTAGGATGTATATACGTGTTTAATTAGTGTTATAATCACTAATTATATGTAAACATATGTCTTCATATGTTACTAGGGTCATTAAGTGTGTTCAAGTCTTCACTTGACACCAAGCACTCAACCGACACTTCCATCCGATCCACTCATTGCAGGTGAGTTCATACCCCTTCATGTGATTTATGACTTGCAACCAAAAAGGATTTCTATATTTATAACTGCTTTGTCAACAAAACTGCTTTAAATGTTTATCAAACTCATTTCCATGTTAAATTATTATAAAAACTGGTTCCAAAATCTTTTAAATTTCTTTATTTCAAAATCAAACCTTCACCAATATATATTTATATAAATAAGACTTGAAGGACTTAGAACTAATATCTCACCTTACCTCCTGTTCTTGTTTGATTGTGGACTTAGGGCTATAGCTATCTGTCCGACTGTCGTTGAATTCTTAATTATATATTGTATATATATTTGTGTTGGATATAAAAGTCTTTATCTCAGTTCAATACCTTTGAATATCAAAGTCATGCAACTAGCTTTCTATTTAACTATAATTGGTATAGTTAAGGATTACCGCTCATTACTATTATTACTATGGCACTTACTATAGTTGGTATTGTTATGAGTGTATACACGTTAAATACTACAAAAAGAATACCATATACTATATAAGAGAACACTCAATACATTATACCAAGAAGTACATTATACTATAATACAAGAGAATATACTAAAACAGAATGTGACATACTATTCCCCGATACGACACTTCACTGTGCCATCACCATGTAACCAGAGTCTCCTGGAGGGAGAGCGGGCATTATGTGTATAGATCTATACAGGACAGACACTCCCACATCCCGACTGCTAGCTACAGTCCGAGCCGTCAAGGCCCAGGGGTGACAAAATGTCACCACACTTCGTGTGACCTGGAGGGTCATTAGTTATTCGATCGTCAATCAGCATGGTTACATACGAGTTCACATTCAAACCTTTAATTAACACATTAAGAATTAAAGGCAAAATAAACTCCTCGAGGGGTATTGTACATTTTAATACTACCTGGAGTCTGCATTTTATTACAGTCAGCCGGCTGTGACACTGCTGGGGGTAAAACATTATTTTTCCCATTTACTTTACATAAATGAAGTCCAAAACTAAAAATTTTCATAACTGATAGTTCATTGGGAAAACTTTTATACACTCAAAGGACCAAACTTTCAAATAACCAAGTCTTGGTAGAAGACTACTTTTATTGGAAAATATCGGATTTTCTAAGGATTATACTATTCTCAAACATTGATAACAGCTACTATTTTACACGACTGTAAACATTTTTATACAAGCAATGACACTAAATACTTATGAACTCACCAGCTTTATGCGGATACTCTTTTTCAAAATAACTTGTATTCTCAGGTCAACAATAGACAAGTACTGATGCAGCTTTTGAGAAGATGGAGCACATATAAGACCCATCTTTTATTTTTGTTTATACTTTTGGTGTCTATCAAACTGTATAGAACACACTTGTATTACAATTATTATATTAATGCAATGGATGTTGTTGCTTGTTTTTACTATTATGCATTGTTATGATATTGTACATGACGTCCTCCACCCCAGAACGTATTCCGCCGTTCTCGGTTTTGGGGTGTGACAGATTGGTATCAGAGCATTGTTTATAGTGAATAAAGTATATCAATCCATAAAAGATATACGAACTATAAACACATCGGGATTAAAACACTCTTACCAAGAATATATAATTTTAAATACTAAAATATTTAACTAAGTATATATATATAAACATCCATAAATACAACGGGTCAGTATCATACTAGAACAGAACAAAAGTATTAAGATTGTTGAACAACACAATTGGGCTTAGAGACATATAGTCAAATCTGGGTGGATGTAGCCTGACCAACTACATTTTTCCAGGAGTGACTAGCATGTGCCTAAGAATGATTGTGGTGTTGCAACAAGTCTAAAACTTACCAACACTACTACTAGAACATTAGAACAACAATACTATAGGAGTATTCCGCAATCCTATAACTTACATATGTGAAAACTAAAAAGGTCGTTACTAGTGGAGCAATAGTTGCTAAGTGGATACATTATGGTTACATGTGATTAAGGCGTTATAGATTTAGAATCTATGATCTTTTCTTTAATTCTTGTTCTTTGTTTGGTTGTGGATTTAGAGTTAGGGTCATTTATTCGACGACCTATTCTGCCTCGGTCACATGTAATTAGTATGCACTATGCAATTATTGGCCTACCTCATGACGATCATCTTATAAGTATCTTAGATTAGAACGTCTATTAACTATTCTTTCCCCATTTCTCGCGTAGATAGCATGGCTGGCTTCCACCTTCCCGGCGATCCGTACTTTCCAAACCAAGGAAATGGAGGCTGGCTTGATAAGGAGCCAGAAGATGATCACCAGATCCCTTTGGATGATCACCGTGCAGAAGGCTTTTCAGATAGCTCCGACTCCGAACCCGAAGTCAACAACCTGCCCCCTGTAGCTCCAAACCCTAACCCCCGTTCAACATTTCAGGGTCCCACTCCCATGTGGGCCATAACCTTGAACCAATGGAGCGATGAACAGGGTCAGCCTTTACCTTTCAACGGAGACTGAAGCTTCTACAACATAAGCGAGGGAAGTTCAGTGGACCAAGTCTTTCCCATCATGGTCCGAAGGATTGCCAGGAACGTCGAACAAGGTCAAGCAACCATTGACAGAGTTGTGGAAGTTGATGCCAACTCTAACCTTAACATTGTTTGTATCTGCCATCTGGAAGAAGCCATGGATAGGACGAGGAGGACCAATGAGGCTCTGCAGCAACAGCTAGCTGCATCCCGAGCCGAAGTTAGGGAACTCCGAGCGTGTCAGAGGGCTCATGAACGACATCTTCAAGAAGTTCTACGCCAACTGGTTGATCTTAGGGTTCGTTCAATGGGTACCCGTCGCCAGTAGAAGATGTCACCTCACATTTCTCTTTTGTTAAGGACTAGCCTTTCCTTTCCTATGCTCGATAGAGCACTTATCTGTAAACATTCCTAACTTTAAAAGTACTCTAACTAGGCTCCTAGGCTGCCAACATTTTCTTTATGGTTTGATGTAAGACCTACTGTTAGGTCATGTTTCCCGAACTCATTTTACATCATTAATACCAGTAATACTGGCAGTTATCTACTTCGTGGGAAAGTCTATACTTTCGTATTTTCCTACTCTGTTGCTATGACTCTATCTAATATTTGGGCTATGGAAGTTTAGCTCGTGAAACTCTCTCATCATGTTTACAACCAATTCTTACTATTTTCATCATCTTTATAAATTTTCAGCAAAAGATGCCTCCCTGTAAGCGCCTGAACAGAGGCAGACCTGCAACTCAAACTCCTCCACCACCACCTCCTCCACATTTTCGATCCAGTGATGTTTCAGACGGCTGTAACCACAGCTGTGACTGCGGTATGGCCCAAATGAATTCTTGCGATGCAAGTGGAGCTGGAATGGGCACTAACTCTAGACATGGTGAAATCCATGCACGTACGCAGGGGTGTACCTATAAGGATTTCATGAGCTGCAAACCAACATTATTTAATGGAACCGGAGGGATCATTGCACTGTTCCAATGGATCGACAGAGCTAAAGCCGTCTTTGAAATGTGCTCGTGCCCCGAGGAAAGCAAGATAAAGTTCGCTGCTGCCACCTTTACTGAAAGGGCCCTGACATGGTGGAACGTCCATGTCAATTCACTCTCCTTGGTAACAGCCAACGCAATGGGTTGGGACACACTGGAGGACTCTGTGAGAAGGGAGTACTGTCCTAGGGGTGAAATTCAAAAACTTGAGGAGGAACTCTGGAACCTCAAGATGAAAGGGACCGACGTAGTGGCTTATACGGCCAAGTTCTGCGACCTGGTAACTATGTGTCCTAACATGATCCCTTCTGAGAGCAAGAAAATTGAACGATACATCTGGGGTTTAATGCCCCCGTATCGAGGGAACGTTTTAGCATCACGCCCTACGACCTTTGACAGCGCCAAGGAATTGGCTCAAAGGTTGATTGATCATGAAGTTCCTTCCACCCCATCAACAACCACAACGGTTGCCACTGCACCAACCAAGTCATCCGAAAACAAGAGGAAACGGTAGGACCGAAAGAAGGGCAAGTCAACTCAATCATCCTCCAAAAACCAATTGACAGTGGCTGTCCATGCTGCCACTAATCTTGCTACCCCCGCACCAGCCAAAACATATGCTAGAAACCTACCCAAGTGCACTAAGTGCTCTTTCCATCATCACGGCCCCTGCCGTGAAATGCACTGCACTAACTGCAACCGGAAGGGTCATACCGTCCGGTTTTGCATGTCTCAACCCAAACCCATCAATCAATTTCCTAGTGTCGGAGTGAGTCAAGCCTGCTATGGCTGTGGCGAGACAGGGCACTTCAAAAGAAATTGCCCGAAAGCTGGGAATGCGGGAGGAACAGGAAGACTACTTGCTATTGGCCACAATGAAGCAGTAGCAGACCCCACAGTAGTCACGGGTAAATTCCTTCTTGATAACTCTTATGCTTGAATCATATTTGATAGTGGAGCAGAAAGAAGCTTCGTAAACCAAAACTTTAAACACTTACTTAAACAATCCTCACAACCGTTAAAAGAAACCTGCGTCGTAGAAATGGCCAACGGAAAGACAGAGAGTTCTAACGAGATCTACATAGGTTGCACCCTCATAATAGATAATCATTCGTTCCCTATCGACCTTATACCTATGGCAATCAAAAGTTTCAACATCATCGTGGGCATGGACTGGTTGAGTCTTCATCATGCCGATATCCTGTGCTTCGACAAGGCAATCTGTCTAAGTCTACCGAATAATGAAACTCTGTTAATCTTAGGTGACAAACCCGGTACGAGTCTTCGCATCATCTCGAGCATTCAAGCCCATAAGTACTTACGTAAAGAATATCGTGCGTTCCTTGCACACGTTGTCGACACGAGCCATAAAAGAGAAGATCTAAAAGACTTCCCCATAGTATGCGACTTCCCCGACGTTTTGCCAAAAGAGCTACCAGGTTTACCTCCCCAACGTCAGGTCGAGTTCAGAATCGACTTAATTCTAGGAGCTACCCCAGTAGCCAAGTCGCCCTATCATCTAGCACCTGCTGAGATGCAAGAGCTGTCCGGTGAACTTAACGAGCTGCTCAATAAGGGCTTTATAAGACCAAGCTTCTCACCCTAGGGAGCTCCGGTCTTGTTCGTAAAGAAGAAAGACGAATTGTTGTATATGTGCATCGATTATAGAGAGCTCAACAAACTCACGGTCAAAAATCGTTACCCTCTCCCCCGTATAGACGATTTATTTGACCAACTGCAAAGGGCGAATTATTTTTCCAAGATTGATCTAAGGTCTGGGTATCATTAGTTGCGAGTGCTCGAGGAGGATGTTCCGAAAACAACTTTCCAAACTCATTACGGACACTACGAGTTCGTAGTGATGCCCTTCGGACTGACCAACGCACCCGCAATGTTCATGGACTTAATGAATAGGGTGTGTCGTCCTTACTTGGATCAGTTCGTCATCGTCTTCATTGATGACATACTAATCTAATCTCGAAGTAAGGAGGAGCATAGCGATCATCTACGACAAGTCCTGGAAACCCTACGATCGGAGAAGTTATATGCGGAGTTCTCTAAGTGCGAATTCTGGATCCGAAGAGTCGAATTCTTAGGACACATGGTTAGGAAGGAAGGAATCCACGTGGACCCATCCAAGATTAAAGCTATTGAGAACTGGTTAGCACCGAAGACGCCTACAGAAATTCGTCAATTTCTAGGCCTCGCTGGCTACTACCGCAGATTCATTCAGAACTTCTCTCGGATCGCAAAACCCCTTACAACATTAACCCAGAAAGGGGTGGCCTTTGACTGGGGTGAGAAACAAGAAAAGGCATTCTAAATCCTGAAACGAGCCTTAAGCACCGCACCAATACTATCCCTTCCCGAAGGGACATAAGATTTTGTGGTATACTACGATGTGTCCAATCAGGGGCTCGGCTGTGTTCTGATGCAACGAGGTAAGGTCATTGCCTATGCCTCAAGACAGCTGAAAACACACGAGGTCAACTACACCACACACGACCTCGAATTAGGAGCGGTTGTGTTCTCCCTAAAAATCTGGAGACACTACCTGTACGGTACGAAGAGCACGATATACACCGACCACAAAAGCCTCCAACACATATTAAACCAGAACGAGCTCAATATGAGACAACGTCGATGGGTCGAGCTACTCAATGACTACGAATGCGAAATTCATTATCATCTTAGTAAAGCCAATGTAGTAGCAGACGCCCTAAGCCGAAAAGAATATTCTGGTCGAAGAGTCAAGTCATTAACAATGACTATCCATTCCCCGCACATATTAAAGAGGCTCAGCTCGAAGCCTTGAAACCTGAGAATGTGGCGGGAGATACGAGGAATGGACAAGAACTTGGAGGTCAAGGATAACGGAGCCTTATATCTCATGGACCGAATCTAGACATCGCGACACGGTGGTTTCAGAGACTTGGTCATGAAGGAAGCCCACAACACTAGGTATTCCGTTCATCCAGGCTCAGATAACATTAAAGCAGAGATTGCTACCTTCGTGAGTAAATGCCTTACTTGCACCAAGGTCAAGGTCGAATACCAGAAACCATCAGGCCTACTGCACCAACCGAAAATACCTGAATGGAAGTGGGAGCGGATCACTATGGATTTCATAACCAAGCTACCCAATACAGCGGGTGGGTTTGATACCATATAGGTCATTGTCGACAGATTGACCAAGTCAGCACACTTCTTGCCCATCAAAGAAACAGACAAGATGGAGATACTCACACGAACATACATTAAGGAGATTGTACGATTACATGGTGTTCCTATATCTGTTATCTCCAACAGAGATAGTAGATTCACTTTGAGGTTCTGGCAGTTATTACAAAGCTCCTTAGGAATGAGATTTGACATGAGTATAGCCTACCATCCACAGACCGATGGACAAAGTGAGAGAACTATCCAAACATTGGAAGATATGCTGCGAGCCTGTGTCATCGACTTTGGTAAGGCATGGGATACCCACTTACCCCTTGTCAAGTTTTCCGACAACAACTGTTATCACATGAGCATCAAGGTAGCTCCATTCGAAGCCCTCTACGGCCGAAAGTGCAGATCCCCTCTGTGCCGGGCTGAGGTGGGCGACGCTCAGTTAGCTAAATGACGAGTTCCTGACAGTGCTCTCATGGGTCCGGAGATCATTTGAGAAATGACCGAGAAGATTTTACAAATTCGTGAACGATTGAAAGCCGCTAGAGATAGACAAAAAAAGCTACGCAGACAAACGGAGAAAACCCTTGGAATTCCAGGTGGGAGACCGAGTCCTTTTGAAAGTCTCACCCTGGAAAGGCACGATTTTGGAAAGCGTGGAAAGCTGAATCCAAGGTACATAGGGCCTTTTGAGATTCTCGCTCGAATCGGCCCTGTAGCTTACAAACTCAACCTACCCCACGAGCTCAGTAACATACATCCTACCTTCCACGTCTCGAACTTGAAAAAGTGCCTATCCGACGAGACTCTCGTAATCCCACTCGACAAGATCGAGATCAATGATAGCCTCAACTTTGTGGAAGAACCTATAAAAATTATGGATCGTGAAGTCAAACGAACGAAGCAAAGCCGCATCCCAATTGTAAACGTTCGCTGGAACGCCAAGCGAGGAACGGAGTTCACTTGGGAGCATGAGGATCAAATGAAACATAAATATCCTCATCTTTTTTGCTTAGTTATTGTGTAATAGCTTAGTTGTTTGAATTCTAATCTCGGGATGAAATTCCCTCTAATGGGGAGATGATGTGACAACCCGAATATTTCATATATATATATATATATATATATATATATATATATATATATATATATATATATAATTTCAGCAGTTAATCACTTCATTTGGAAGTCAAATTAATTTCCTCCATCTTTTAGCACAATTTAAAGTCCGTTTTAGTATTCCGAGCCTTTCACACTTAAGGATAAAGTCTTAGAAAGTAACCACTAAAGCCCTAACACCAAAAATCATGCCATAAACTCCATAAGATGGAGTTTACGGCCGTAAACATGGAGTTTACGGCGGTAAACTCCGGGCGGTAAACTCTTGGGCAGTAAACTCACACTATATAAGGGTTGAGTGGACCTCATTTGCACTCTTTCCACACTCTAGATACCTTCTCCCTCTACCCTCTCTCTTCAAAACCTGATTTCTCCCAAGAATCTTCAAGTTTTCGTCCCCAAATTGTAAGTACTTCTACCCTAGAATGTGTTAAAGCTTATTTCATGTCCATATATCATTAAAATCACCCAAAAATAGCATGAACAAGGTGTTTACGGCCCAAGAACTTCTTAGGCCGTAAACCCTTAAAAGGGTGCCAAAATGTCCCCTAACTCCTTCCTTATGCTTAGAGACTAGCTTAGATCATACCCTTGAAGTGTTATGGACCTTAAACATCAAGTTTTGGAGGATTGAATGAGAGTTTACGACCCAAGATCTTCTTAGGCCGTAAACTCCCTCAAATGGTGAAAAGTGTGCCCTAATCACCATACCTAGCCTTGGACATTAACCTAGACTTATACCTTAATGAGTTAGGGACTTCAATCAACAAATTCGCACTTCATACCATGAGTTTACAGCCGTAAACTCATCGGGAAGTGGTCCCCAGGCCGTAAACTCCACACAAGGCCATTTTTGGACCTTAAACCCACCCAATCTCTTGTTTAGGCCTTGGAACACTTAACCCCTTAAGTTATAATAGTTTTAAGTCTCATTTGGTGACCCAATTGAGAGTTTACAGCCTAGAGTAAACTCCCCTGGGCTGCAAACTCCAACAAACATGGTCATTTGACCCTACACTCCCGTATAGAGCCTTACACTTCTTTATTGCAACCCGATAGCCTCCTAGCACTTGACCAAAGTGTTTTTCCTTGCATTAAGATGTATATACGCGTTTAATTAGTGTTATAATCACTAATTATATGTAAACATATCTCTTCATATGTTACTAGGTTCATTAAGTGTGTTCAGGTCTTCACTTGACACCAAGCACTCAACCGACACTTCCATCCGATCCACTCGCTGCAGGTGAGTTCATACCCCTTAATTAACCTTTCAAATGTTTTTAAATTCTTTTATGGGGGGAATACAAGTTGAATCCAATAAATTATAGTATCAATCACATGTGATTTATGACTTGCAACCAAAAAGGATTTCTATATTTATAACTGCTTTATCAACAAAACTACTTTAAATGTTTATCAAACTCATTTCCGTGTTAAATTATTATAAAAACTGGTTCCAAACTCTTTTAAATTTCTTTATTTCAAAATCATACCTTCACCAATATATATTTATATAAATAAGACTTGAAGGACTTAGAACTGATAGCTCACCTTACCTCCTGTTCTTGTTTGATTGTGGACTTAGGGCTATAGCTATCTATCCGACTGTCATTGAATTCTTAATTATATATTGTATATATATTTGTGTTGGATATAAAAGGCTTTATCTGAGTTCAATACCTTTGAATATCAAAGTCATACAACTAGCTTTTTATTTAACTATAATAGGTATAGTTAAGGATTACCGCTCATTACTATTATTACTATGTCACTTACTATAGTTTGTACTGTTATGAGTCTATACACGTTAAATACTACAAAGAGAATACCATATACTATATAAGAGAGCACTCAATACATTATACTAAGAAGTACATTATACTATAATACAAGAGAATATACTAAAACATAATGTGACATACTATTCCCCGATATGACACTTCACTGTGCCATCACCGTGTAACCAGAGTCTCCTGCAGGGAGAGCATGCATTATGTGTATAGATCTATATGGGACAGACACTCCCACATCTCGACTGCTAGCTTAGTATCATAGTACCCCAAAATCATATGATGTATACGGTCACGCCTTCGCATTTTAGTGATCATCAGAAGTACCTGAAACGATAAACTAAAACCATAATCCAAAGGTTAGTGACTTCCTTCAAAGTACCACCACATAAACATAAAAAATAACAGCATGCATAAATGAGCCTTCAGCCTGATTGGACCGCTTCATAGGGCCTACAGTATATCTGGACCGTTCTCCGAGCCTTCGGCATGACTGGACTGCCTTGCAGAGCCTTCAACCTATCCAGACCACTCATGGGCCTTCGGCCTAACTAGACCGCCTCGCTGGGCCTACAGCCTATCGAGTCCACTTGTATCATGACTATACTGCCTCGCAGGGCCTATAGTCTATCTGGACTGCCTCGGGTATCTTGTCCTTCAGCACAAACCAGGACCACCTCAACCCATCAAACCAAAACATGTTGACATATACATAATAGATAAACATATAACCAGTCCACAGACAACATACAATTCTAATGATCACTATCGCATGCTAACATCATTTATACTAGGATACTGATCTACCAGATCTCTACAACATCATTACATACCATCATACAACAGGATATTCAATCCAAAAGGCCAGCCTTGGTGCCTTCGACCCTCGAGTATAATGAGGAGGACTCACCTATCAATTCGAATAATAGATGATGAGGTTCCGACTCCGAATCTCAGCTCTAACCGTCACCTATCCATCCAAATAACCAACTCTCAAATACAATCCAAAATACCCAAAATACCCCAGGTCAAGTCAGCAAGTCAACTCAACCTAGTTGACTCAGGCCTCGTACACGGGGAAGACTCGGAGCTACGCGGGGCACACAAGGGTCCAAGGCATCGGGGCCATATCTACGTACGTGTAGCGTACCCTGCGGTACGGCCAACGTACAGAACAACCTGTTGGGTTTTGGGCATTCTAACACTCCTAAGTGTACATGCAACCCTAAATACCTTGGATCTATGTTTTCTCTATTATACATACAAATATGAACATCCAAGGTATTATCCTAATCTAGCATATAAAATAATGAATATAACAAGATAGAATACATACCTCTTTCATGTAGAAAGTCTTCATGAAGCTTGAGTGCCAAGTGCCCCAAGTGTGACACCTCAAATGGTTCACACAACACCAAATACACTTGGAATAACTTGAGAGAATTCTACACTTCATGAAAACCGGCTAGCCCTCTCTAGAATGATACTAGTCGCCGATTTTGTCAAGAATAAGATCTTTATATAGTGTTACAATTAGGGTAAACCCTAATTGTCATGAATTTCCATTTCCTTGGATCCATGGGTTCAAATACACCATGGACCATCCTATGGGTTTTAGCCCAACTTGATTATCCATGGAGCATTAGCCCACTATACAAGTATGGATGATTTACATAATCAACCCATATATTTAATTAGTCTTCTTTTGATCACTTAATTAATCCTAGATTAATTCTTGATCAATACTAATTAAATAATCTTATTATTCTTATTATTAGTATACTAGAACTTATAATATATTAATAACCATAAGTGTCTTATTTCTCTCATTTATTCTATCCAAGTGCATGATGCCACGCAACCCAAATGGACCATGCCGGGTCGGGTCAAGTCTTACAAATTATAGTTATGGACTTAGACATTAATCTCACAGTCTCCCACTTGGATAAGTCTAAAAGTAATATTGCGTATGACTTCAGGAACCGACTCGCAATCGTAGCTCTCAAAAGCTTCTGTCGAACTCTGACGTTGTCGATAAACTCTGACCTTTGTCAATGACTTGTCCATTAGATAAGGGATCATATATTCCTCCATTCTAGATATCATATGGACTGAGACATGGATTATAATCATTCTCTCTGTCCATTTGTTGTTTCCCGATTTCCGATTTATGATGACTGACTAATTGAACAAATCAAATCAGTCCTGGCCCGGCCGAGCACTTCCATTTGTCATCATCAAATCATCGAGGGGCCCACAGATATCGCTTTTATCCTGAAGGTAAAAGGAATGGATAAACTTCGACTCATATGGCTTGTTCTACTACTTGTCGAATCATACACAAAGACACGTTTTATAGCACCGAGTTACCAAATGCGTTTTCGTGCAATCAATGTACTATCAACTCATAGTAACAACTCATATATCTAGGTTTGAAGAATATAAGATATTATCGTCTCATGATCACTCGTGATAAAATCCATGCAGTGATTCCAATGAGCGCGGGTTGAATCCAATACTCAGAACTTATGAGCACTCATGAGTGTTGTAGCCCTTTGTCCAACACCTTAGACCTCTACAAGCCAACCCATGACAGTCTTAATTCATATCTACTTCCAACATATGACCGACTGTGGATGGTTTGAATAACTTAGTCATTCCGGAAGAATAACCTACTTTATTCGGGAAGTCAAAACATGCAAAGTGAAACACAATAATAATTGAATCCAATATGGTATCAAAACCTATGCACATAAATAAAAAAAACTTTTATTTATCACCATATGATTACACATTATTCATTGTATACTGTTTCAGCTATCAACTTTATTCTTGAATTTAAAACAATAGTTGTCCCATGCTCCAAGCATGTACACTATTTTTTCTAAACACTAGTCATGCCACACACCAAGTATGCATATTATGTTTGTCTATGATCTTTACTTTGTGAACTAGATCAATTGAACATAACTTCAATGATTCTCTTTTCACACTCCCAAATCGTTACTGCAAATGCAAGAATTCCAATTTCATGCCATTTACTGAAATCTGTTAGATTCTAAACTTATATGCATTGATCCTCTTGTAATGATTATGCACAAAATCACAAGGACTTGACAACAACCATTACAAAGTATTCCACAGGAGATCAGCTCCTTGGAAACATCGTTCTTGCCTTAAGTTTCCTAATCTTACACAGATTGAATAATATCTAACTTTGAAACATTTCCATATTCCATTTTTACTATCACTACTGAACAAGAGTTGCCTCCTTACAGATTATGTCAATATGGTCCATCCAGAATTATCACTATACTTCCAACTGTCCTTGAGCAACCAATCTTTGGTAAACCTTAGATTGTCCTCGACAGTTGTTTAATCCTATTAGTCATATCCAGTTCTAAACCTTTTCCCTTCTTAATTCCCCAGGCATTTGGAAAATTTTAGAATGGATGAATATAGCACATGTAATCGATCCTATATCCGAAGCATATGGGACACGATTCATGATGTCTCACATAAAGACTAAACCAGTCTTTTGCTATAATATTTCCATTTCAATTTGCCAAGTTCTCATAATTCAGATTATGAAAAGGGATGCCGTAATCATAATCAAATTTTAGAACGCAAATAATGGACCCATATATAGAATTTCCTTATGTTGAGCCATTCTAACATGAAATTCATATATATATATATATATATATATATATATATATATATATATATATATATATATATATATATATCCTTGACTAAATGATTAAAACCTCACAATCTAAGCTTATAGAATTGAGATGAAGTATAATTTCCTCTCCCTTAATTATAGCAAAACAACTCTTTCCCAATTGAAACTTTTGGTTTCTATAATTAACATTGCTAACTTGCAATACTTATGATAATTATCATGCTCCCACTAACATGTTGATTATTAGCATAACACTTATACTCCCACTAGCTTTGACATGTACTCAGAAATCAGCTGACTTTCTTACCAAAGTTCAGATTTCTGATACTAGATTGTTTTGATAAAACTTTATCAAAATCATACACCTTCCCTTAGATAGCACACTTGTGCGTCTAAACAATTATAAAGAGGGATGCCGTAATCATAATGGTTAGACCTTTTTTCCACTTCTCACAAGTCCAGGTTAGTGTGCCGGTAAACCACACAAGCTCCACTAACTACTTTGAGAATGCAAATATCACAATTGCTATCAAGCTAAAATCTACTTAGTGAAAGTGTTTCCTCACCATCATTTTCATGAATCGGAGAGAAACCTTATGACACTTAGATTTAATGGTGTATGTGTTCTTATCCATGTGAATTGTCAAAACCTTAGTCACAGGACAAGGGTAATGACAAATCCAATCTCATATGGACTGAACTCAATCTTAATTTATTGCCACCTGGCAGCTCAAGGGCCTGCCATTGCTTCTAAGTTGTTGTGCAACAAATTGAGAACTCTAAGAACTCATATGCAAAGCCAACTTTAACTGGAATGGGCACAATTAGAATATGTCAACACGATAGGTTATAAACCTCAAGTCGTGTGCTAGTGAAGAACTTCAGGTTTTATTCTTGATTAGTTCTTGAGACTTTCAACACCTTTAAGACTCCCACTGTCCTCTTGACCTATAAGACTCCCTTGTCAAATATCCAAGAGATAGTGTGGATTCTAACCAAGAAAAACACTTCACAAAATTGGCCTAAGTTGGTCTTTGTTTTATCCAAAACATCACAACTTACCAATTTCAAATGTACAAGAGTAGAAAACTTTTACTCTTACATTTGACAAGTGTTTTAAACCTTCTTTAGGACATGACACTCAAATTACAATCTTGGAGTATGACTCTAAGACTTGTATTGTAACGAAGTAGGACTCAGCTTCTTGATTTAACCATTTCAACAATTCAAGTTCCTCTTCTTAGCTATAAGAAAGCACTTAGAGGATGAATTGTGATAAGGTCTCTAAATCAAAAAACTGATACGAACGTACTCTCCCATCTTTTCAGATTTGAGAAACTTTTATCCTTCTGCCTGATTTGATTCTTCTTATTCGCTCTACCATACATTAGAACCTTTTCCAATGTCTCAGAGTTACACTTAAGCTTGTAAGTATAATCATATTTACTGAGCTTTAGTAAACTATGACGAATTGTCTTATCGATCTTTTGTGGTGGACTTAATTAGTGCACAAGAATGTGTACTCGATCCCTTAGTCCTTTACTTGACTCACACATCCATGTGAACGAGTAATTAGTCTTCATTTTTCCAATACTTGAACGTTCTCATTCATCATGCTATACAACTTGCATGATTCCAAGTTCCGGTCCAATTGAAACTTGGGTGATGAGAATCTTTCCTTATTTGGTAAATTTAGACATTACCACAAATGAAAGAATCAATTTCATATTTCCACTCTTGCTATGAATGGAATCTTATAAGCAACAATTTTTCCTCAAATTTTATTGTAAGGATATTTTAAAATAAATAAAATCAAAAATTTTCTTTTATTTTAAAACTTTGCGGAAAAACTTATCCTTACAATCCATATGAAAACTTGTTGTTATCTATTCCTAAGCAATATCTCATAACTCCTAGGAAGTAGCTCAAGAATCCGATCTTCAAACTACGCGATAGAAATCCATCTATGCGATCAGATTCAACATATTATTTCTTTAAGTTTCTTCACTTTTCTTTGATTCTTAAAACATCACCATGTGACCCAGTCACATCATGTATCATGAATCTCAGAATAGAAACTTAGCAGAGTTAGATAGTGGACTTTACCTGAAGTAGAGTCAAACTTATTGACTTTAACATCCTTAGGTAAATCTGGCAGCTTCGCAACTAATGACCCTTCCTTTGGCAATATAAACATATGGACCTTTTGATAATGGTACACGGGACTATCATAGACTTAGCTTTTCTCTTTACCATTTGGTCAACCGAGTTGACTATGGTCGATCCCTTTCCATTGGGAAGAGAATGCTTTTCTAGATTTCCTGTGTCACTATTGTCAATGTCCATCAAGTTTTAAGGAAGTTGATCTTAACAAATAGATAAGATCATTACGGGTCTTTTCATAGTCTGTTTCATAGGTGTCCCAAAGGAACTCACTATGTGACTTAGGAAGTTATTGAACCACCAACTTTCTCAAGACATTGACACCCAACTCTCCCGGCTTGTCAATATGTGACTACATCTCCAAGATGTGATCACACCTAGACCTTTCCTTGCCATAGGGCTTGAGTGACCTTGAACTTGTGGGTTAGGGAGAATAATTGGAGGAGGTGTAAGAAGTATGATTTCCATGGGACATCATCTTCATTTAGGAAAGCTTGTTTCAAGAGATTTGGGAAGATCATAAATGTCTAAACCAGACATGTTTTTGGGAGATATTCAAGATAGTTGATCTTAAGTCCTTAATATGACACCCAATATGAAATATTAAGGCTAGGACCCAACAAACTATTTTATAACTTAGAAGAGGTATGCCGTAATCCAAGCTATAAAATATTTGAAGGTAGGTGAATGACGATTCACCAATTTCCACCAAGATAAACGAAATGTATTATTAGGTTTTAATTGGTTTTGAAACTCCTAGATCTTTGAGATTCATTGAACCGTTCAATGGCATATTTCAATCTCGAGTGTGCCCTTCAGGTTTTGTGACTGGATGTCGAGGATCACAAAACAAGGTGTGAAGTAACCATGCAAATTACTTGGTACCCTTACGTGTTTACCCCTCAATCGATGTGCCGGTTAACCACACACGCTCCATCGATACTATGATAAACATTAAGTTACCCTTTGCCTACCTTGTTAAATACGAGTTAGTGTGCCGGTTAACCACACAGGCTCCACTAACCGACTTAAACAAAGTGCAAAGTGTAATTTCATGGATTAGCACCTTATTCACATTTTCCTAAGTAACTAAGATTGGGTATTATTAAGAGTTTAGTTACTTAGTATTTATCATTAATACTTTTAATGAAGGGAGAATTATAGTCCTGTCAAACCCGTTCGGCTAACGACCCTCCACTAGTCAAGCAAGCGGTGGGTGAGAGTGGACACCCATTAAGTTGCCATTTTATAGGCAACAACCTTATACCCACCTTATAGACCGGCTTCGTGAATGAGGTGTACTAGCGGTAAGACTGACTTTACTCTTATACATATATATATATATATATATATATATATATATATATATATATATATATATATTATTAACTTATAATATTATAAAGTATAAGGGTTGAATTTTAACTCTTTAAAATTCTAAGGGCTAACTTGGAATTAAAGTATTCATAAGTGAAAACTTTTCAAATTCCAAAAGTTGAGGGCAAGTTTTGAAACTATTCAAAACTAATTAATTCCATAACTTATGTGTTTAAAGTAGTTTTAATCCAAAAACTCTTCAAGTTCCATAACTTGAGGACAAGTTATGGAAGACTTTAAACTAATAAAAGAATTAATTTTTCTTTATCTTATAACTTATGAAATTAATTAAGGTTACACTTTTTTTATTTATTATTTTATGAAGAGACTCTTGGTCCTCTATAACTTGAGGACAAATTATGGAGTCATAACACCATTTAATTAGAACTAGACTCTTCATTTTGTAACCTTTGCCAACTTTTATGAGTTTTATGAAACTTAAATGTGACTTTTCATATAACTTGAGGACAAGTTACAAAAACACATTTTAGAATCAACTCTTAGATTAATTTGGATTGAAAACAACTATTTCACTCAACTTTTCTATTAATCTAAGCAACTCATAAGAACAAGATAATTCAAATCAAACTTTTTCATGTAATTAGTCTAAACCTTAAACTAATACAAAACATGAATCTATTGACAATTATCTTTGAAATTGGATTAGCATGAACATTACCACATCAAAAACAAGTTTATAAGTCCAAAAACATCTTAGGGTAATGTTCCTAGTCCAATCTCAGCCAAAAAAGTCGAATTTATGCTGTCTGGGGGTCCAACTCGTCGAGTGCACGAACCAACTCGGCGAGTTGGATGCTTTTTGCCTTGGACTCGGCGAGTCTGCTGGGCAGACAACATCAAAACTCGATTTTCCAGCTTCTTTTGCAAGTATAACAAGAAAACAAGCCTAGGCTCTGATACCACTGTTGGGTTTTGAGCATTCTAACACTCCTAAGTGTACATGCAACCCTAAATACCTTGGATCTAGAATGATACTAGTCGCCGATTTTGTCAAGAATAAGATCTTTTTATAGTGTTACAATTAGGGTAAACCCTAATTGTCATGACTTTCCATTTCCTTGGATCCATGGGTTCAAATACACCATGGATCATCCATGGACCATCCTATGGGTTTTAGCCTAACTTGATTATCCATGGAGCATTAGCCCACTATACAAGTATGGATGATTTACACAATCAACCCATATATTTAATTAGTCTTCTTTTGATCACTTAATTAATCCTAGATTAATTCTTGATCAATACTAATTAAATAATCTTATTATTCTTATTATTAATGTTGGGCTGAAGATAGTTTTGATGTTGGGTCTTTTGGGCTCGTTGATTAGCCTAGTATTCTCCGGTTTGGGCCTGTCCAACCGAGAGCCTTTTATGTATTGTATATAAGTTAAATGCTTGCATGCATATTAGGTTAAGATTGCTGAGATTATCGAAATAGCGATTAATCAAGAGTACAATATTTTTCTGTAATCGTTCTTGTAATCTTCTAATCCTTTACAGTTGATGTTCTTAATCGAGCTCTTCTAAGGATTTTATTTAATCATTCGACTCGTTTGATTCAAACTGTTTGTTCTTATTATCGCGTTTTTACTGTTTTATATTCATACACTTGTTCAAGATCTAATCGATCTTCATAGATTAAAAGTTATTTTTTAATCCCATCAATTGGTATCAGAGCGGGAGGCTGTGTAATCGATACACATCTTTTCTGTGAAAAAGATTTCCATTAGGGTTTTTCCGCAATCATCGATATTTATTGAGCCGTCATCTTAATTGACGTATCTTAATATTTATTGTTTTGCCCTAATCTGCTTTATTACAAGTCTGATCTTTGAACAGGTTTTTACGATCATAATGGACATGACGCAATCAAACCCTATTAATATTTCCAACAGCATCGGTTCGACGACAAAAATTCCAATCTTATACACCCATGACTATGAAGTATGGGCGCATCATTTTGAAGATTACGTGATTGGATCGGAGGACAATGGTTATCTCATATGGGAAGCCATCATCAATGGGCCGTTTTCTCATTCTGCGACATCCAGAATCATCAAGACATAAAAGGAGTACAACGATCTGCTTAAGGACGTGACGGATATTGCGCAAGATGAAAAAGATAAATTTCAGTGCAATATTAAGTCGCTAAGGTTGATCAGATTCGCCCTTCAGTCCGACACATTCAGACTAGTCAGCTCATGCACTACGGCGAAGGAAGTATGGGATAGACTACGTGAACTGTATTCCACAGACGAAGATCTTGAGCATTCAATCCAAACCTTGCTTCTTTCTGAGTTTGGAGAATTCAGGCAAGGAGCTGAAGAAACGGTGACCCAGACGTTTGATCGCTTCAATCATCTTCTCAGCAAGATGATCAAACACGACATTGAAAGGAAGCTCATTGAACAAAAGGTTACTTTCTTGAACGGACTGAGATCTGAATGGAGAGCAGTAGTTTCCACAGTCAAAGCCCATGAACAGTTTAAATCATACTCTTTGGCGAAACTGGTGGGTATTCTAAAGTCCCAAGAGAAGATTGTGGTTCAAGAGAAGAACGTCGTTTCTAGTCTCGGCTCGTTGGCACTCCTATCTAAAAGTAAAGCTGTGATGGAGGATGAAGAGCTCAACTTGGAAGAATATGACCTCACAACTGAGGATTATGCCATGATGGTATCCAATCCTAAGAGGTTCATAAAGAAGAGATTCCCCAGCAACAAAAACCGAAACTGGCAGGGGAGTTACAGCTCTGAAAAAGCGAACAATGAACCGAAGGCTGAGGAGCCCAAGAAGGAACCGAAGGCAGATGGCGACTCCGGAGTAAGCTGTTTCTACTGTGGTGGCAAGAACCACTATGCAAAGGACTGTGTTCTTAAGAAGATGGCTGAAAAGGACGATGGAAATGATGAGGAAGCCGTGCTGCAGAAGAGATTGGATGAGTTGAGAAAGAAGAAGTCTACCGCTAACCCTTCTATTAATGCTCTTATTGTGCAGGGTTTGGTTAATGACGATGAGTTTGGTAGCACAGAAGTTTGGTCTACTGACTCAGAAGACGAAGAAGTGAGGAAGCCTACTCATGGAAAGGCTTATGTGGCTAAGGAGGAAAGCAGTGGTGGAAAATGCTTCATGGTGACTGACGTATCTCAAATGAGGGGATACAATACCGATGGAGGAAGCAATGGACCGAAGGTGCAGGAGGATATGTGCTTTACAGCCAAACCACTCAGCCAGCAGTTCAATGAGCTCGATGAACTGATAAAGAAAGTACAATCTGTTTTTATTTCATCTAAAGTACCACCATCCTCATATGAGAAAGAATTAAAAAATGTTAATACAAGAATTTCTCATTTAGATAGTAGCTTAACTCAAACTCGAGTCACCAATTCTAACCTGACTGATCAATTAAGCAGGGTGGCGTCGAAGAGTGAGGAGCGGCGAATGTGGATTGAGTTAAAAGAGTCGGAATTAGTTAAAGTTAAAGACGAAAACATTTATTTGCAGAGAGACAATTTGAAATTGTTGAAACAACAAAATGTTTTTTGTTTAATAGCTAAACGTTTATATTCCAATATTACTCAACTTCACTTGAATTGTGAGATAGGCCAAAAGATCCATCGCATGATTTTGCCCTTCCTAGAATTTAAGGAGGATGAAATCGATGCCGAAGCCTACAATTGTGAGAGTGTGATATCGTCTGATGATGTCAATCCGACCTACATGTATGGACTGGACAAAATCGAGTCCTTCATTAAATCCAAAGACCACAAGGACATGCTCAAAAATCTTTTGGACGAAAATGACCGACTTAAACTGAGAACCGAAACCGTGCAAAAATTTGACTCTCTAAACGCCAACGTAAGCTCAGAAAACAAAATCGATGTTGAAAATGCATCTGAGCTTAACGAGGACGAAAACATGAGTGAAATTTCTGTAGAGGATACGGTTGACTGCTCAGAATTTGTTAAAAGCGAAACCAAAAACCACAAAAATCTTATTTCTGAAAATTCTGTGGAATTCGCTAGATTGTCCCAACAAAAGTCCCCGAAATTAGTGGAAAGAGTTGTTGTGTATCAAAAGGTCAGGACCACTCCAAATCAAGTATACAAGGTGACTGGAGTAACCGAACATCAAACAGCTGAACTCACAGCTATTGTTAATGAAGACAATGCTGATGGCTGTGATGAGTACTTCTGGGAAGCTCCAATTGATAATGCAAACGAAACTGTTGGCTTATCTGAAAGAACCTCCTGGATGAGCAAAGGAAGATACATCCCTGAACCATTAAATAAGCCGGATAACTTCAATAAGCCAAGTACCAGTGGTGCAAAAGATATTCCTCAGGAGAATAATCATTCAGCAAAAGAAGACATTCCTTCTACACCAACAGTTCGAAGTGAAACTTCATCAGATACTCTTTCCACTTCCTCAGTGCAAACTGAATCTTCTTCAGATATTCCCTCTGCTCCCTCGGCTCAAAGTAAAACTCCTGAAGTTCAAAAGGAACCTGTCAAGGAGACAACAAAAACGAAAGTGAACGTTCATCATCAACCTAAGCAGATGAGGGATAAGAAGATAGAAAGGAACCAAAGATACAGGAAAAACCTTTCTGAAAGGAAACAATTCTGGCACTCCCAGAATGCATACTACTCGCACCAAGACAAGAATCTGAAGTATGAAAACAATCCTGTAAGAAAGCCAAGGTTCGGTTCGCAAGAAAATACCAACCGAAAGCCAAGGTTCGGTTCGCAAGAAAACACCAACCGAAAACAAGGGCTCGGTTCTGAAAAGGAATTCGACCGAAACCAAAGGTTCGGTTCCAAGAACAACTCCAACCGAACACAGAGGTTCGGCTCTAAAGTCAAAAGAGAACAAGACTCGAAGGTCAGCCTCTCTAATGATCAAAAGCAAAAGGGTCACCTAGAGTCATCAACCAGGAAGTCCTCCCCATCCAAATCCTCTCATTCTAATTCTTCTCGTTCTTCTACTTCCACTCATTCATCTCCATCTTGCTCTAAAGCTAATCCCACATGTTGTCAAAAACCTCATCCATCAGCTGAACAGAAGGGAAAGCAGAAGGTCGATGAATCCAAACCTGAGTCCAAAGCGAACAAACCCAATCCTAACAAAATAAAAGTCTTTACCATTAAAAAGAAAGATGAAACAACTCTAATTAAAAGAACATATCTAGTTGACATCTCTCTTACTATTCCCGTTCCCATGAAAAGCTCACATGGACCCAAGAAACTTTGGGTTCCTAAATCTGCTTAATTTTTGCAGGTTATAAGTGACGAGCAGTTTGATGAAGAATGGTACATCGACAGTGGCTGCTCGCGTCACATGACTGGGAGGAAAGAGGAGCTCAGGGAATACAGATCTCTTGCAAATGGTGGCAACGTTAAGTTTGGAAATAACTCTTTCGGCACCATAAAGGGATACGGGATGATAACGAATGGTGACTTTACAATAAGGAAAGTGGCCTATGTGGAAGGACTTAAACACAACCTCATCAGTGTATCTCAGCTTGTTGGAGGTACAGGTCTCAAAGTTTCTTTCGATGATGAAGGTTCTGAAATCATACAGAAAAAGACAAAGAAAGTGATTCTGAAGTTAGAGCGAAAGGGTGAAATGTTTCCTCTAAACATGAAACCCATCAAAGGAAACCCAGCCATATGCCTGCTATCAAAAGCTCAATCCGACGAAAGCTGGTTGTGGCACCGAAGACTCTCTCATCTCAATTTCAAAGATATCAACCGACTTGTCACTGGAGGTCATGTTAGGGGTCTTCCTTTGCTCAAGTTTGACAGAGAGCATTTGTGTGCTGCATGCGAAATGGGAAAGCAGAGTCGTCAAAGTCACCCATCCATAATTAACACAAAAGTTGTTGAACCACTAGAATTGCTTCATATCGATTTGTGTGGTCCTTCATCTATCGAAAGCATCGGTGGTAGCAAGTATATTCTTGTTATCGTTGATGACTTCTCACGATTTACATGGGTGTTCTTTCTAAAGCTCAAATCTGAAGCGACTCAAAAGCTGAAAGTGTTTATCAAGCAAATTGAAGTCCAGCTCAAGAAGGTCGTTCGAAACATCAGGAGCGACAATGGTCTCGAATTCAAGAACAGGGAGTTTGAAGAGTTTCTTGCAGAAAAGGGAATTAGTCATAATTTCTCAGCTCCCTACACACCACAACAGAACGGAATAGTCGAAAGACGAAACCGATCCTTGTGTGAAGCTGCCCGAACTATGCTAAGTTTTGCTTCCTTACCTCTTTATTTTTGGGCTGACGCTATTTCTGCTGCTTGTTATACACAGAACAGGTCCTATCTCAATAATCGATTCACGCTCACACCATATGAGATAATAAATAACAGAAAACCCAATGTGAAATTTTTCCATGTGTTTGGCTCAAGGTGTTTCATCTTTAACTCTAAAGAACACCGCAACAAGTTTGATGTCAAAGCTGACGAGGGAATCTTTCTGGGTTACTCACTCACATCCAAGGCGTACAGGGTCCTAAACAAACGATCAAGAAGGATTGAAGAGACATACTATGTGACCTTCGACGATAACTACGTCAAGAAGCTACAGGCCATAGATGACACTGCCGGGGAAATCTTTCCTCAAACTAGCCAAGTCACAGTCTCGATTGCCAATTTGTATGAGAATTTTCTGGAACTCTTTGACGAACCAGAAAAAGCTTCTCTCTCAGAAGCAAGTGCAGCTGACAACAGAATTGATCATATGAAGCAAATTGTCGAAGATGCTGCAAAAAGAATGCATGAAGGAGAATCGCCCACTGATGAATCTCCAACCAACAATGCTTCAGTCGAGGGGGAGCCAAGTTCTCATGTCGAGGGGGAGCCAAGCTCATAAGTCCAGGGGGAGCCATGCTCTACTACTTCAACCGAAGGTGCCTCTCCAACCGAAGATGCCCCTCCAAACGAAGGTGCTTCAACGCCTGATAATCCAGCACCACAAGAAACCCATGAACATCATGTTTCTCAAGACTCATCAATTGAGGGGGAGCATGATGATATGACGCTTGATTACGATAGCCAATCTGAGCCAGAAGAGATGATCAACGTTGAACTAGATCCAACCTTCGATCCGAATTACCCTCCTCTTACCAAATGGACCAGAGATCATCCTATCTCTCAAGTAGTTGGTGATGTATCTGAAAAGGTTCTGACCCGATCTCAACTGAAGGCAAAACATACATCCTTATTTTCAAAGGTTGAGTTTTGTATGTTTAACTCCTTCGTATCCAAAGTTGAACCGAAGACAGTGAACACTGCCCTCGATCACTCTGATTGGGTTCAAGCAATGCAAGACGAACTGAACGAGTTTGAAAGGAACAAAGTCTGGCGCCTCATTCCAACTCCTCCAGATGCTTCGGTTGTTGGTCTTAAATGGGTTTTTAGAAACAAAATGGACAAGGAAGGTAATGTCATAAGGAACAAGGCTCGTCTGGTAGTCAAGGGATACTGTCAGGAGGAAGGAATAGATTACGAAGAAACGTTCGCTCCAGTAGCTAGGCTAGAATCTGTTAGAATATTTCTGGCCTATGCTGCTCACAAAAACTTTGAGGTTTTCCAAATGGACGTCAAGTGTGCATTTCTCAATGGAGAACTCGAAGAAACTGTGTATGTGGAGCAACCTCCTGGGTTCGTGAACGAAAAGCATCCAAATCATTGCTATATCTTGGATAAAGCTGTGTACGGTCTCAAACAAGCTCCGAGAGCCTGGTATGAAACGCTTACAAAATTTTTAAAGATGTCTAAATTTAAACAAGGTTCGGTTGACCCAACCTTCTTTCGCAAAAAGGAAGGTAACCACCTTATGATAGTTCAAATTTACGTTGATGACATCATCTTTGGCTCCACGAATCCCAGCTTAACGGCTGAATTCAGAAAGTTGATGGAGACTAAGTTTGAAATGAGCTCAATGGGTCCTATTAACTTTTTCCTTGGTTTAAACATAAGACAGGGACCCGAAGGCATCTTTATTAATCAGGAAGCTTACACAAAGACTCTCCTAGCAAAGTTTGGCATGATGGGAGACTCAAAAGTCAAAGTCCCAATGGCATTCAGCACCAAGCTTACCCCATCTCTAGACAAACCGGCTGTCGATATCACGCTCTATCGTCAAATGATAGGCTCATTGATGTATCTAACTGCTAGCAGGCCTGATATCATGTTCTCTGTGTGTTATTGTGCTCGATTTCAGGCTAACCCACGCGAACCTCACATGCTGGCAGTAAAGAACATCCTACGCTATCTCAAGCGAACCACCTCCTTAGGTCTATGGTATCCATCCAATTCAGGATTCTTCGTTCAAGCCTATTCCGATGCTGACCTTGGAGGATGTGGACTCGACCGTAAAAGCACAACTGGTGGCTGTCAATTTCTTGATGGGAAATTGGTCAGCTGGCAATCCAAGAAACAAACATGTGTGTCGTTGTCTACTGCCGAAGCGGAATACATTGCCGCTGCATCCTGCACATCTCAAGTGATTTGGATCTAGAGTCAACTTCGAGACTATGGACTCAATATGAAGAAGATCCCACTATATTGTGACTCTGAAAGTGCAATTAGGATCTGTCATAACCCAGTGCAACACTCTAAAACCAAACACATAGCACTGAGGTATTACTTCATCAAAGATCATGTAGAAGATGGAAATGTCGAAGTTCACTTCGTAAGAACCACTGATCAACTGGCTGACGTCTTTACCAAAGCTCTTCCAGAAGCTTCATTCAATAAAATATTGCAAGGGATAGGAATGATGGAATCAGAGTCAGTACCTCACACTACCTCTCAACCTCAAACGTAAGAAGCGAAACCAACCGAAAGTTTGGGTTCGGTTCAACCATCTAACTCGCTCATTACTTCAAAGGTAGTTTTTCTGTGTTTATATTACATGTACTATCTTGTTTTTCTTTATGTTAACAGCATTTATTACTTGTATATCTAAATTTCTTAGTTTCTCAAAATTTTCCAAAACCGAAACCTACCGAAGGTTCGGGTTCGGTTTTTCAAAATTTTGTGGAACCGAAACCAACCGAAGGTTCGGGTTCGGTTTTTCAAAATTTTGTGGAACCGAAACCAACCGAAGGTTCGGGTTCGGTTTTTCTAAATTTTGCGGAACCGAAACCAACCGAAGGTTCGGGTTCGGTTTTCCAATATTTCTAGAACCGAAACTAACCGAACGTTCGGGTTCGGTTTTTCAATTTTTTTTCTCAGAGTTTTTTTTTAAGTCTTTATTTTATTTTAACTCTTATTTTTTTTTTTATCTACAATTTTTTTAATTTTATTATAAATTTCAAATACTCCAAAAATATTTTATTTAATTTTTCTTTGTGTGCTCGTTCGTTCATGGGGATATATTTGATAAATTACTTAAGTGTCCCTAGAAGCATGCTGCTGTATGTGTCCCAAGCCTCATAAGATTTTGAATAATAGCCTTCATGACCTGGTATACACAAACCTTGTCTTCCCAATAAGGCTAACTCATTTATTCTGATCGTGAGCTACCTCACACTCTTCTCACATGAGTTAAGAGTCTCCTGCTTGGTCCTTATTTTCGCAGTAGAGGTACTATGTTTTCTTACACCTTCCCCATTGCACTTCTCCATTACATTCGTTTCATCATTGTAACCCTTGAGACTCTCAGTAACTACCACTGAAGTTTATGGTTACACAACATCTGTGTTTATGATCTTAGTTTCGTGCCACTACGAGCTAAGTGAAACCCAAAATTCAACACCAACGAATTGACGGTGACAAATTAATTTGATCAAGTTTTCACCAATGAATTGACGAATGTACCTTCATGGAATCTCAAAATTTCTTTTGTGTGATTCCAATGAAATTGTTACACACCATAACATTTCTTCCCAAGGGATCCAGTTTTTACATTTTTTATCTGAGATTTCATATTAATCCAAGCCACTATAAAATCAACTCCTACCTACTTGTTCAACAGACTTCACCGGTCTCACAAGTACTTTGTTCTCTTTCATTCTTATATCAAGAATTGAATTGAAGCATCAAAGCGAAACCACCCTTAATTAACCTAATTAAAAGAAGCCTTTCAACATTTATTTATAAATGTTTGATCGTAATTCAACGAGATTCCACACTAACACTTTGAGGTCTTTCTTGACCTTGAAGGAAGAAATTCGTGCCCGGGATCATCAGTTTCGTGTCCTAATGGACATCACAGATTATCCTAAAAAGAGTTGCTTTATTTCTTTTTCTTTTACACTCTTTGCACGAAAATCCTAGATTTTCAAAAACTCCGTTACTAATTATTTTACAGGGTGGATTATTACTGGATGGTTACTAATGAAGTTGTGGTCAAAAATTAGCCACGTGGGTCATTAATTGAAAACAGCCGTTTAAAAAAAAAAAAAAAAAAGGGGAAAAGTCAAAAAGTTGCTGACTCGGCGGGAGTTAAATGGATAGAAATTCAAACGACGGTAAAAAGGAGGGCGCGTGAATTTGAAACGGCCGCGCTTTTTTTTCTGACACTTAAAGGACGCGTGTGCGATAATGAAGCGTCATCAATCTGGCAAAAGAGGCGCGTGTGGAAATGGAAACGGTTCCTTTCTCTGAACCGGCGCTTATTGGGCGGCGTAACCCTAGGAAACTGACACTCTCTCTCCTACGTGATCATCGCACGCCCCAACTGTCACCAATCAGTCACTCAAAAACCCGTTTCGTATTTCCATAAGAGATTTCAAACGATTTTTCTCTCTCTTATCACCCACTATAAAAACCCTTCAACACCACCTTTTACCTCTTTACTGCCCCCATAATTCCCAAAGCAAAAATACTCCCAAACACTCTCACGTTCTTCTTCTTTTCCAAACCTGCAACAATGGCTGAATATTCATCTGTTCATGCAACTTCTCAGATTCTTCCCATCCGACCCCAACAATGCCTTGTCATTGATCTGAACCCACTGGCGTATGATCCTTACATGTCGCCGGTCATAGAATGCCTCAAGTACTCCCAGCTTGCTCCTGCACTGTCAAGAAATGAAACGGTGCCAATGGTGGCCTTATCTCAGGTCTATGCGACGGCTCACTACGACAAGGCCGTCGACCGGGTATTCTTTGAAGTAGCAGAACACAAAACTTCAATTTCTCGCCCCCGTTTCTGCACTTTGTTAGGGTTTGCAGCTGATTCTTCGCGAGTTCACCCGGAGACGATTCCGGTTGGGATGTTCTACAGCATGTTCTACAACATGGGCTACACAGAGGTTCTCACCTCCGTCGCCAGGTTTAAGAAGTCCTGCCTACCGCCCCTGTGGAATGGGTTATTTACAGTTCTCTTCAAGGGACTGTCAGAGAGGAGCTCAGGATCTGACGGTGCAAGTCGTCTTTTCCTTTCGATACTGTACAGAGTGTACAATGGGATAAACCTGGACTATGGGTTCGCGCTCTGGCAACAGCTGATTCAGAGCCTCTCTTCCTCTTCCCGACACTCCGAGGTGTCGCTGGCCCGGTTCTGGATCTTGATAACAAGATGGGCCATGGACAAGTTTGATGTCCCAACTGCTGATGGTGCATCGATGTCTTCTATTGGTACATTCCATACCAAGAAGATCATCGTCTCTGATGCATCCAAATTTTCGTTCATTGGCTCCATCCCGGAGACAATGTATGGAAGTGTGCCCTCAGACAGTAGAATGATCCGGACGGTAAAGGAGTCTCAGCCAACTGGTCCGAGGGAACTGACACCGGACATGCTGTGATCGATTCATGATGCCGACAAACCGGTAGCCAGGGGTAAAAAGGCAGAGAAGGGGAAGCAAGTGTCCAAGGCTCCAAAGGGACCTTCTCCCAAGAAGCGAAAACAACCGAAGGCTGCTTCATCCCCACAACCGAAAAGGAGGAAGACCCAACAGAAGCGAAAGCTCGTCATTCCCTCCTCTTCAAGCGAATCCGACGGTGGGAGTTCGGACTCTGAGGGATCACAAGGAGACGAATCTCCTCAACGAGGCAACACACCCCCTCGGTCCCCAACCCCAGAGATGGAACTTCATCAATCCCCAGTTCCTTCACCTCCACCCACAATTCCTATTTCCATTCCCACCATAAACCCCACAATTCCCCCAACCTCTATCCCTATACCTCCACCCATATTCACCACATCAACCGAAACACCACCAGTCACCAAAACCCCTCCAGTAACTGAACCTCCTCAAACCGAAACCACCCATACACAACCACCACCCGAAACTAACCCCCCACCCACTAAACCTGAACCAACCAAACCCACTACACCCCCAGCTTCACCACCACCTCAATCTCCAGAAGACGCCTCCGATGGCGGTGATCAATATCTTGGTAGTGATCACATGAACTTCGATTCGGTCTACTATAGTCCGTTTCAAGTTCAAAGTGATGAGGAGGATGATGCTCCAGTGACAAGGAAGCATCTTCGCGAGCTTAACGAGAAGGTTGATCAACTTCTCGCCTCCTCTTCCACCCAGCAGTCATCTTTGTCTTAAGCTGCCCTTCAGAAGATCGTTGACGCCTTCTCCAGGGCTCAACATGATTCTGTCGCCTCAGCTACGCCTCAACCCGAGCCTGTGAGGCGGCGACCGCAAAAGTCGATAAACTATTCAATGACGCTTCTGTCCTGCTACAGTCTTTGCAGGAGAACGTCGAAGCCACTAAGACAACTCTGGAACCAGTTGTTCAACAATTGGCCCAGTTTGTCTCGACGGAGTTATCTTCGTTCGCTACCCTCAGACAAAATCTTAGCGACGACAACTCGGCACTTCGTGCCTCCATCGATGCCCGCTTGGCAAAACTACAAGAGGATCTTGCGGCAGAAAATTCTCTGATGGACGTCTTGGCAAGTAAGACTACCGCCCTGAAGGTCAAGAGCACGCAGCTTTCCAACTCCCAGCAACAATTGGAAGCTCTTCGATCCGAGAGGGAGGTCATAAAGACGTGTGTTTCGGATGTCCACACAGCTCTCTCAAACATCCTGGAAGCACACGACCCAATCCTTAACCACTCAGTGAGGCGTACCCTCGCTGAAAAACTATCTCCGGCATGGACCTTTTAAGTAAAATTGAAGGCTTACCGAGTTTCGTGTCCATTCCGAAACAAGGGGGAGATATGAAGCAAGGATCGAAACCACCTCCTTCCTCCAAAGCGACTCACACAACCGAACCACCCCCAACCGGTCATGCCTCGGGTTCGGGTGTGAAGAACAAGGGCAAAAACATAGCAGAGGGAGGAGATGAAGATGAAGATGAAGATGAAGACAAGGAGACCATTGCGGACATGTTAAAAAGAAAGAACAGTTGCAATGCTGAAGACGATGCCAGTCGTGTGGCGCGTGAGGCTGAAGAAGCCGAACGAAAGCAAAAAGAAGCCCACGATCTCCTTGAGAGCTGAAAGTTGCTCTTCCCTGCCTGGACCAGGGATCGCATGATAAAAGAGGCCATAGAGACTCCAAGCATACTATGGCTCGAGCCGGTGATATCATTCGACTGCAACAACTCTATCGATTCGCAGTTTGATATGCCGCTGACTCGAAAGGCATTCATCTTCCACGCCTTCTCTAACATTTTCGAAGTCCCGCATCCGAACGATGAGCTTGACAGGGAGCTCATTGACTTCTACCTGGAGGCCGCTCGCCCTCAATACCTTACATGGAGCGCCCAGAAGATCGTCAATGTTCGGGTGCTGAAGCCTTATGCCGGGGGGAGATTCACAAACGTTAAGTTCAAGCTCATCCGAGGATCTGCAAGAACTGCCCACATCATCTCCCTGGCGGATCTGCCCAATCTGAATCCTCATGATTGGATAGTCTTGTACAATATCCTACTGACAAATGAATCTGAATATGGTCCCATCATAGACCATGTCAAAAGGATGCTGGCATGCTATATCATGGAGGTGGCCCTAATGGATCAGGAGGTCGCCACAGTTTTTAAGAAGAAACCGAAAGTTGCACCTGTGGGATCGGCCAGTGATCTAAATCAAATGCAAATGGGTAAGATTGATCCGAGGCGAAACTCTGTGATGTTCACTAGAGCCGAAGGATAGAAATGTCTCTTCGCTTTAGCTGACAAACATCTTTACACTACAACTTGCTTGGAGCACGTCTTATCTATCATCAAGCAGTGTAAAGACAATTCGGCTGATGACATCAAGTACTTCAATGATATGATCAACTGGTACATCCGGTTTAGACAGACCATCCTCTCCATAACCAAGTGTCTGTTTAACACTGTGAAGAAGAAGGTACCAGCTTCAGCCGCCGGCCCAAGTAAGAAGTGAAGGTCTCGCTCCAAATTGACGCAAAGGGGGAGATTGTTGGGTTGAAGATAGTTTTGATGTTGCGTCTTTTGGGCTCGTTGATTAGCCTAGTATTCTCCGGTTTGGGCCTGTCCAACCGAGAGCCTTTTATGTATTGTATATAAGTTAAATGCTTGCATGCATATTAGGTTAAGATTGCTGAGATTATCGAAATATTGATTAATCAAGAGTACAATATTTTTCTGTAATCGTTCTTGTAATCTTCTAATCCTTTACAGTTGATGTTCTTAATCGAGCTCTTCTAAGGATTTTATTTAATCATTCGACTCGTTTGATTCAAACTGTTTGTTCTTATTATCGCGTTTTTACTGTTTTATATTCATACACTTGTTCAAGATCTAATCGATCTTCATAGATTAAAAGTTATTTTTTAATCCCATCAATTAATATACTAGAACTTATAATATATTAATAACCATAAGTGTCTTATTTCTCTCATTTATTCTATCCAAGTGCATGATGCCATGCAACCGAAATGGACCATGCTGGGTCGGGTCAAGTCTTACCAATTATAGTTATGGACTTAGACATTAATCCAACACAACCCTCCTTTTAGCCCATTCAAAATTAATTTCTTCGACTTAATGCTTCCAATTATAGATCCAAGGCTAAAATGTCCTGAAGAGTCAAGTTTCTAACTTTATGACTTTGCATGTCCATTAAGTGCTTAAAACACAAAACCTCAACTTCTTAATGCAATAAGATCTTCTATAGCATGCATGGAGCCAAACTAACCATCAAGACCACATTTTTTGAATTAAGACACCTCCTAAGGTCTGAAAGGAAGAATTATTAGTCAAGAACATGTCATGCTCAACAATCACCATATTTGGGACATAAAGTTTCTTAAAGGAAGAAATGTCTAGATCTAAAAGATGGAGTGATGAAGATGCAAACTTTATACATCCTGTAGGTTGCTCACAAGCAGGAAATCCCATATCCAAGATGCTTCCAAGCTCCGAACTCTTCTCACCACCTTCTTCTTCTTCAAGAACACTTCCGAAAGACTCTAGTGGACTCAAAAAGAACACTTAGCACTTAGGGCTTGCTTAGGGTTGTTTTTCACAGAGGGAGGCTGATGAAGAAAAAAGACATGAAGCTATAATGGGGTTTAAATATGGACCAAACACTAAAAATTAGGGTTTGCATAATCCTCACATACTCTTTGCGTATGAGGTGTACGCCCAACGTACTAGGGCGTGCCCTAGAACACCTAGCATACACAATGTATGCTCATCGTATGACAATTGGGCAAAATTACCATATTGCCACTATAGGTAATTTTCAATCCTTTTTAATCCCAAGGGATATGATACAATATTATTTAAACATAGGGTTGAAATTAAAATTACCTTCACATCGGGATGTTACAATTCTCCCCTACTTGAACTAGACTTCATCCTCGAAGTCAGTTGTGGTGAATAAATCAGGATAATGCTCTCACATCTCAACCTCCGAGTCCTAGGTCCACTTAGAGCCGCTCTGATGTTTCCACTGAACCTTTACTAAGGGTATATCTTTGTTGCGCATGATGTTTATCTTTCTCTCTAATACATCCACCAGAATCTCATTATAATTCAAGCGCTTATCAACTTGAATGTCATCCAAATAGACCACTGCCTCACCATCTAACACACACCTCCTTAACTGAGAGACATGGAAAGTGTTGTGGATCTGACTGAGCTCACTCGGCAAATCCAACCGGTAGGCCACCCTGCTTACATTGGCTATCACATAGAACGGTCCAATATACTGGGGACCCAATTTCCCTATTTTCGTGAAGCGTATCACACCCTTCCAGGGTGAGGCGTTTAGTAATACCATATCGCCGACCAGAAATTCCCACTCTGATTGATGTTGGTCGGCATAGCTATTCTGCAGACTCTGAGCTGTCTGCGGTCTTTTCCTGATCTGGTGAATAAGCTCTGTGGTCTAAAAGACTACTTCGGTCCTTCCCATGACCCTGTAACCAACCTCTCCCCAGTATATTGGGGTATGACATCTCTGACCATACAAGAGATCAATAGGTGGGGTGCCAATATCAGATTGATATCGGCTGTTATAGGAGAACTCCACAAGAGGTAGGTAGGAATCCTAACTCCCACCAAAATCTATGACACAAGCTCACAAATATCCTCAAGTTTCTGGATAGTCTGCACACTCTGACTGTCGGTCTGTGAATGATAAGTTGTGCTGAAATGTAGCCTTGTGCCTAGTTCCTCATTGAACTTCTGCCAAAAGCGGGAAGTGAACCGAACATCTCATTTTGAAACAATAGAGACCGGAACCCCATAACGAGCAATAGTATCTCGTACATACACATCGGCCAACTTTTTGGCCGAAGAGCTCTCCTAAATGGCCAAAAAGTGGGCACTCTTGGTCAATCGATCCACGATGACCCATATAGCATCGAACCTTTGGCAGTCTTTGACAACTTGGTGATGAAATCCATGGGGATCTATTCCCACTTCCATATGGGAACCTCCAATGCATGCAGCTTGCCATGTGGCCTCTGATGCTAGGTCTTAACCATCCTACAAGTCAAACACCTCTCAACATCCCAGGTTATCTCCTTCTTCATACACAGCCACTAGTAACTCAATCTCAAATCTTGATATAACTTGGTGGCTCCTGGGTTCATAGAAAAGAGAGACTTATGAGCCTCCTTTAGCATGAACTGCCTGGTCCCACAAAAAACTGGAACCTATACCTGACCATACCGGGTCAACAACCCCCGACTATCGGTGACAAATCTGTTAATCTCAGCCTTGATCCTCTCATTTTTTGAGTTCTCCTTCCTAACTCCCTTAGCTTGTGCCTCTCTGGTCAAACCCAAAAAGTGGATAATCAACGAATATCCTCATAGATATCTTTGCCACCGAAGATCCATCTGACTTGTGTCACACCCCCCGGACCGTCAGGAAAACAACGGCGGAAACGTCCGGGGGCGAGGACGTCATGTAAAGTATCACAACCATTGTACATAGTAAGCATAGTAAACACAACCATTACATTACATAGCAATATTTACATTTGTTTGAAAACAAAGTAATACATGTTTTATACATATACATCAGTATAAACAAAAGAACCGAAGAGACTTCTATACGCTCCGTCTTCTCCAAAAGTATGTGGGATACTTGTCTAACGAGAACCAGAGAATACATGCAGTTTTTAAAAATATCAGCATAAAGCTGGTGAGTTCATAAGCGCTTTGTTTCTGGTGAAGGAAAATGTTCCCTTGATTTTATGAAAAGTTGTTTCCCAAGAAAATCCCATATTTTCTTATAAAAGAAGTTCACTTATCCAATTGTTAAACATCCTGTTCATGAAAAGTTAAGTTATCCCAGGAAAAACCCTTATTTTCCTTAAAAGTTGGTGGTTGGTTATCGATCCGGAATGAAGTGTACAAGTATCTACCATACTTGTATCGTTAAGTGAAGTTTCCCTGAAAGCTTGGTTGTCCTTGAAAAGTACATAAGTTTTAACACGTATATAAAACTAATCAGTAGGTTGTGAACTAATAACTAAGGGTATTACCGATACCCTCTAGTAATCAAAACAGTTATTACTTTGAGGTTAGTTCACTAGGTTCATTATTACTAAAAGTAAATCTCCATTATCTAAGTTGCGAGTTCTATAACCATACGATAAACTAGATACGGCACGTAACGGGGCCAATATCGCTTTATGAATTTGTCACCCGTAGACCTATCGGTCCCACTGTAGCTAGCAGCAAGGTGCGGGGTAGTCATTCCCGTATAGATCTATACAGAGAAGTCACGTTCTCCCTCCAGGAGATTCTGGTTACAGGGTTAGTCCTACACTCGCGTATCTCTGTGGAGTGTTACCAAGGACGTGTCTCCAACCATAAGAATAACGAATTCACAAGTAATAATATGGAAAATCCCATTTTATGAATGGCATGAATCTTTTGTAAAATATAAAATATAACATTTTATAATAAGATTCACGGGTTCCTCTGTTTTAGTTTTGAAAACTAACTCAACAGTTAATTTCATAGTTGGTTGGTAAAACGGCTTTCTGTGTTAAAAGCATGCTGAACAAGTAAACATTTCATATGAAATAATAAGTTTTGAGTACAAATTCCCTTGTACTTTTGCTTGTATTCCCCCCTGAAAACATGAAAGACACGGAAAAAGGTGTAGGGGTATGAACTCACCAAACAAGGGTGTGCCGGGTAGGACTGTAGGTGTCAATTTAGGACTTGAACACGCGTGAGGATCCTATGTAACATGAAGTGATACATAATTGTATCTAATTAGTCATTGAACCACTAATTAAGCAAGTGAATACACTCCGATGCGAGAAAACACTTTATTTCAAGTGTTGGAAGTGATACGGGTTGCATCTAAGGAATGTATGGCCTCGATAAGGAGTTTACTCTTCAAGTGTAAACCCTTAGGGGTGTTTACGGCCCAAAGACCATATCCCCATGAGATTACGGCCGTAAACTCATGGGTGGGGTGTTTTTGGGTGCTACAAGGTCTCATGCTTCACAAAGGAGGGTCCTAGGGTTGAATCAAAGGCTTTGGAAGGGATTGGAACTTGAAATGACCTTGGAATTAGGGTTTACGGTTTATGAATGTCCCTTGGTGAGTTTACTACCGTAAAAACATGAGTTTACGGCCGTAAACTCAAGTTTGACCCTCTCTTGCATGATTTTGTGCTTCAAATGAAGGAATACAAGGTTCTAGGCACTTATGCAAGCTTTTGGAGGCGTTTAAGGGCATTTTAACACCTTAAAAGGTGATTACGGTTTTGGGATATCCCCAAACTGTAACCTCATGCTTACTCCCCTAAATTCATGTTTTGAGGGTTCTAAGTTCATGCATGCAAGTTTCTAAGTCATAGATAAGCATTGGAAGGGTTTTGGGGCATCAAAACCCTCTTATGGGAGTTTACGGTTTTGGAGGGTGTTCCTCAACCGTAAACACATAGTTTTGAGGCTTTTGAATTATTAAACCACGAATTTGCATTCATACCAAGTTAAACAACAAGCTAGGAAAGATTACATACGATTTTGGAGCTTGAATGGGGCGTTTTTTGATCAAAACCCGAGTTGTAGAGAGAGAGAGAGAGAGAGAGAGAGAGAGTGGAGACAGAAAGCTTTAGGAGGTGTGAAAAAGGTTCAAATGGAGGCTACTCAACCCTTATATAGGGTTGAGTTCACGGCCAAGTGGGGATCCACCCAATCCCGAGATTAAATGGATTTATGGTCGTACCCGATTTAATGGCCGTAACTCGACTTGGTCGTAAACTAGAAACTTTCCAATGGAATATCGAAGGTGTTTCACATGTTTTAATCTCATTCTGACACTTATGAAATCATAATAAAAGTCTTAATTAATTTGTCTAACTAAAAAATTAACGGAAATTTCAATAAAAACGAATTTTATTAACGGAAATGAGTTACAGTGACAGAATAAACTTCGGGTTGTCACATCATCCCCCCATTAGAGGAAATTTCGTCCTGAAATTTAAAATTTAGATACAAATAATGGATTTGGAAAGAGATGCGGATATTTCAGTTTCATTGAGTCTTCGCGCTCCCAAGTGAATTTGGGTTCCCGCTTGGCACTCCAGCAAGCCTTCACTATCGGGATGCGGCTTTGTTTCGTACGTGTGATCTCTCGATCCATATTTTTGATTGGTTCTTCCACAAAGTTCAGATTTTCATTGATTTCAATCTCATCAATAGGGATCACAAGGGTTTCATCGGATAGGCACTTCTTAAGATTAGATACATGGAATACAGGATGGATGTTGCTAAGCTCATGCGGTATTCGGAGTTTGTAGGCTACGGGATCGATCCTAGCAAGGATCTCGAAAGGTCCTATGTACCTTGGGTTCAGTTTCACATGCTTTCCAAAGCGTATAATGCCTTTCCAAGGCGAGACCTTCAACAAAACACGATCTCCAACCTGGAATTCCAAAGTTTTTCATCGTTTATCAGCGTAGCTCTTTTGTCTGTCTCTAGAGGCTTTCAGTTGATCTCAGATTTGGATGATCTTTTCGGTGGTTTCATGGATGATTTCAGGACTAGTGAGAGCACTGTCGGGGACTCGACCCTTAGCTAGCTACGTGTCTCTTACCTCGCCCCAGCACAGAGGGGATCTGCACTTTCGACCGTAGAGGGCTTCGAACGGGGTAGCCTTGATATTGGTGTGGTAACTGATGTTATATGAGAACTCGATCAAGGGTAAATGAGTGTCCCATGACTTTCCGAAATCGATGACACATGCTCTCAAGATGTGTTCCAAGGTCTGGATAGTTCTCTCACTCTGCCTATCTGTCTGAGGATGATAAGTTGTGCTCATGTCTAGTTTAGTTCCGAGATCCTTCTATAAGGACTGCCAAAATCTCATGGTAAACCAGCTATCTTGATCGGAGATAATGGACACAGGCACACCATGCAGTCAGACTATCTCTTGGATGTAGATTCGCGCAAGTCTTTCCATCTTGAATGTTTCTTTGATTGGTAGGAAGTGAGCGGATTTTTTCAATCGATCGACAATTACCCAAATGGTATCGTACCCACTCGGAGATTTGGGTAACTGGTAATGAAATCCATAGAAATCATCTCCCATTACCCCTCAGGGACCTCGAGCTGCTGGAGCAGACCCGAGGGTTTCTGATATTCGACCTTCACCTTGGCGCAAGTCAGACACTTGCCTACGAAGGTAGCAATTTCGGCTTTCATGTTTAGCCACCAGTATAGTTTCTTGAGATCCAGGTACATCTTATCCGAGCCCGAGTGCACAGAGTATCTAGTCTTGTGAGCTTCGTTCATGACAACCTCCGTGAACCCTCCGAACTTTGGGGTCCAGATCCGTTTCATGAAACAATAGACTCCAGCACCTCTGATCTCAAGATTCTTATCCATTCCCCTCAAGGCTTCGTTCGACATGTTCTCTGGTTTTAGGGCTTCCAACTGAGCCTCTCGGATTTGTGCGGATAGGTGAGAATGGATGGTCATTGTTAGCGTCTTCACTTTGCGGCTTGAACTTTCCTTTTGGCTAAGGGCATCTGCCACCACATTGGCCTTCCGGAATGGTAGCGGATTTCGCACTCATAGTCACTGAGCAACTCTACCCATCGTCGTTGCCTCATGTTTAAGTCCTTCTGATCGAAGATGTGTTGCAGGCTTTTATGGTCAGCGAAGATCGTGCATTTGGTTCCATAGAGATAATGTCTCCAAATCTTCAGTGCGAAGACCACTGCTCCTAACTCCAAGTTGTGAGTTGTATAGTTGACTTCGTGTGCCTTCAGCTGTCTCGAGGCATAAGCAATAACTTTTCCCCTCTACATAAGCACACAACCTAAGCCCTGACTGGACGCATCGCAATAGACAACGAAGTCCTCCATCCCTTCGGGCAGGGACAGGATAGGTGCGCTGCACAAGGCTCGATTTAACGTTTGGAATGCAGTGTCTTGCTTTTCACTCCAACAAAAGGGTACACCTTTCTGTGTTAGAGTAGTTACGGGTTTGGCAATTCTAGAAAAATTATGGATGAATCTACGGTAATAGCCGGTGAGACCCAAGAATTGACGGATTTCTGTGGGCGTCTTCGTTGCCGACCAATTCTCTATTGCTTTGATTTTGGAAGGGTCCATGTGTATACCCTCCTCGCTTACCACGTGACCTAGGAAAGTTACCTTCCGAATCCATAATTCGCACTTGGAAAATTTTGCGTACAACTTTTCCAATCTAAGAGTTTCCAACACTAACCTCAAGTGTTGTTTGTGATCTTCTTTGCTTCTGGAATAGACAAGTATGTCGTCAATGAACACAATAACAAACTTGTCTAGAAAAGGACGACACACTTGGTTCATCAGGTCCATGAACACTGTCGGTGTGTTGGTTAGACCGAAGGGCATTACTACAAACTCGTAGTGACCATATCGAGTCCTGAATGCTGTCTTAGAAACATCACTCTCATGAACTCGTAGCTGATGGTACCCTGATCTAAGGTCTATTTTCGAGAAGTAACTGGCTCACTGAAGTTGATCAAAAAGGTCGTCTATTCCAGGAAGAGGATAACGGTTTTTGACGGTCAGCTTATTCAATTCATGGTAGTCTATACACATCCGAAAGGATCCATCTTTCTTATTCACAAATAACATTGGGGCTCCCCAGGGTGAGGAACTCGGTCTGATGAACCCTTTGCTAAGTAGCTCATTAAGCTGACTGGATAACTCCTGCATTTCTGCTGGCGCTAATCGATATGGAGACTTGGCTACGGGGGTAGCTCCGGCGATTAGGTCGATGCGAAACTCAACTTGGCGTTCGAGAGGAATTCCTGGGAGCTCTTCGGGAAATACATCAAGAAAGTTGTAGACTTCGGGGATGCTCTCAAGATCTTTAACTTCCTGTTTCTCGTTTATCACATGGGCTAGGAATGCATGGAACTCCTTTCGCAGAAGCTTTTGGGCTTTGATGCATGAAATGATGCGAAGTTTGGAACTAAGTTTATCTCCATAGATCATGAGGGTTTGGCCAGAGGGAAGATCGAGACAGATAACTTTTTTGTAACAAAGGATATCAGCATGATTGGGGCTCAACCAATCCATGCCAATGACAACATCGAAGCTTTTTATGGATACTGGCATAAGGTCGATGGGAAAAGACTGATCGTTGAGAGTAAGGGTGCAGCCTATGAATATATCGTTAGCGTTCTCTTTCTCACCGTTAGCCATCTCGACGGTAAATGTTTCGGTTAACGGTCGAGGATTAGGTTTAAGAAGATGTTTGAATGAATGGCTAACAAAACTTCTTTCAGCACCAGAATCGAAAAGGATGCATGCATAGGAGTTATCGAGAAGGAACGTACCCGTGACAAAGGTGGGATCAGCGACTGCCTCCTCTTGTCCCATCGTTAGAACTCTCCCGGTGTTTTTGGTTGTTGCTGCCTTAGGGCAGTTTCTCTTATAATGACCGACCTTGCGGCAACCATAGTAGGTCTGACCAACACCTGCTCTAGAAGCTTGATTGGTTGGTTGGGCTGGTGCCTTGCAAAATCGAATCGTATGCCCCTTTTTACCACAGTTGGAGCACAACAGTTCACGACATGGGCCGGACTTATGGTGGTAGTTACACTTGTCGCACTGAGGAAGGGTACTAGCATATCTACTGGTAGGTGCTTGAGCTGTAGGGGCGATGGCAGGAGTAGCAACAGGGGTAGTAGCAGCATGGATTGCCATAGTTTGTTGCTTCTTTGAGGCCTCCTGCGAAGACTGGCCCTTTTTCTGTCTCCAGGACTTTCTTTTCTCACCACTCCTTTTTTCCGGTTCAGGAGCGGTGGTCGCTTCATTGAGATCGTCTCCATGATCAATCAGAGTCTACTCCAGGCATTTAGCATTGTCGAAGGTGTCTGGCGTTGCAGCCAAAAGATTTCCTTTGGTTGGCTGGGTCAGCCCCCAGATGAATCTTTCAATCTTTTTGCTTTCCGGGGTAACCATTCCGGGACAGAAGAGCGCTAGGTCTTCAAACCTAGAAGTGTAAGCAGCGATATCGGAACCCTTCATCTTTAGATTCTAGAGTTCATGCTCCAGTTTCTGTGTCTCGCCCCGCGGGCAGTACTCAGCAAGCAGAAGCTCCTCCATGCTCTCCCAACCCATAACATTGGCTACTGGTAGGGTTAGGGATTTGACTCGGCCATTCCACCAAGTCAAGGCTTTGTCGGTGAAGGTGCAGGCGGCGAACTTCACCTTGTCAGCTGCCGAACAGGAACATATTTCGAAGATAGACTCGATCTTCTCGAACCATCGAGTAAGGGCAATAACACCTCCAGTGCCATTGAAAGATGTGGGTTTCGTGTTCATGAAATCTTTGTAGGAACACTCCTTCTGGTGTCCCTGACCACCTTCCTGGTTTTGAGAATGAGTACCACCTCCTGGCCCACCGGAGCTGCCGGGGTTCATCTGTGACATGGCAGCTGCCACTGTAGCAGTAACAGCTGCCTGAAACATAACAGGATCGAATTGAGGAGGAGGTGGTGGCGGTGGATTATTGTTCTTTGAGTTGGGTCTCTTCCTCAGAGGCATGTTGATCTAAAATGATCACGAAAGAGAGGATGGTAAGTCCTCTGGATTGAATCAAGAGATATGAAACAAGCGATATCTCATTATGGCAGATAGAGTGTTCTACTATGCGACAAATTATAGGAAAGCTACCAAGCAAGAGAATTATCGCTAAAGGGAATGAGTAGCAACACTTGAATGAGGATTTCTATAATGAATTTGACTCTAGAAAATACTCCCATAGTATTTTATGTTTTGTTGCGACGATGACTCATTGTTTGGATATTTGGTAAGTTTTAGGCCTGCTGTGCACCACAGTCACTCCCAAGCACATGTTGGTCGTGTCTCGAATGTATATAGTTGATCAGGCTATAGTGACCCTAGACACGACTACATAACTGCCCAGGTTTAACCGTAGTGCCCAACACCCAATTACTTTTGTTTTGTTCTACTCGTGGTTACGGTTTCTGGCGTTTAGGTATTCTTGTATACTTTTTGAAAAATACTTGTATTTTAAAGTATACTTTTAGTTCAGAGCGCTTCGGCCCCTTAGTGTTTATAGTTATATAGTTATATACCATGTAAGGTTCAGTATACTTACTTCACTACAAACAAGGGCTCTGATACCAATCTGTCACACCCTCGGACCGTCAGGAAAACAACGGCGGAAACGTTTAGGGGCGGGGACGTCATGTAAAGTATCACAACCATTGTACATAGTAAGCATAGTAAACACAACCATTACATTACATAGCAATATTTACATTTGTTTGAAAACAAAGTAATACAAGTTTTATACATATACATCAGTATAAACAAAAGAATAGATGAGACTTCTATATGCTCCGTCTTCTCCAAAAGTATGTGGGATACCCGTCTAATGAGAACATCAGAATACAAGCAGTTTTTAAAAATATCAGCATAAAGCTGGTGAGTTCATAAGCGCTTTGTTTCTGGTGAAGGAAAATGTTCCCTTGATTTTATGAAAAGTTGTTTCCCAAGAAAATCCCATATTTTCTTATAAAAGAAGTTCACTTATCCAATTGTTAAACATCCTGTTCATGAAAAGTTAAGTTATCCCAGGAAAAACCCTTATTTTCCTTAAAAGTTGGTGGTTGGTTATCGATCCGGAATGAAGTGTATATGTATCTACCATACTTGTATCGTTAAGTGAAGTTTCCCTGAAAGCTTGGTTATCATTGAAAAGTACCTTAGTTTTAACACATATATAAAACTAATCAGTAGGTTGTGAACTAATACCTAAGGGTATTACCGATACCCTCTAGTAATCAAAACATTTATTACTTTGAGGTTAGTTCACTAGGTTCATTATAACTAAATGTAAATCTCCATTATCTAAGTTGCGAGTTCTATAACCATACGATAAACTAGATACGACACGTAACGGGGCCAATATCGCTTTATGACTTTGTCACCCGTAGACCTGCCGGTCCCACTGTAGCTAGAAGCAAGGTGCGGGGTAGTCAGTCCCGTATAGATCTATACACAAAAGTCATGTTCTCACTACAGGAGATTCTGGTTACAGGGTTAGTCCTACACTCGCATATCTCTATGGAGTGTTACCAAGGACGTGTCTCCAACCATAAGAATAACGAATTTACAAGTAATAATATGGAAAATCCCATTTTATGAATGGCATGAATCTTTTGTAAAATATAAAATATAACATTTTATAATAAGATTCACAGGTTCCTCTGTTTTAGTTTTGAAAACTAACTCAACAGTTAATTTCATAGTTGGTTGGTAAAACGGCTTTCTGTGTTAAAAGCATGCTGAACAAGTAAACATTTCATATGAAATAATAAGTTTTGAGTACAAATTCCCTTGTACTTTTTCTTGTATTCCCCCCTGAAAACATGAAAGACACGGAAAAAGGTGTAGGGGTATGAACTCACCAAACGAGGGTGTGCCGGGTAGGACTGTAGGTGTCAATTTAGGACTTGAACACGCGTGAGGATCCTATGTAACATGAAGTGATACATAATTGTATCTAATTAGTCATTGAACCACTAATTAAGCAAGTGAATACACTCCGATGCGAGAAAACACTTTATTTCAAGTGTTGGAAGTGATACGGGTTGCATCTAAGGAATGTATGGCCTCGATAAGGAGTTTACTCTTCAAGTGTAAACCCTTAGGGGTGTTTACGGCCCAAAGACCATATCCCCATGAGATTACGGCCGTAAACTCATGGGTGGGGTGTTTTTGGGTGCTACAAGGTCTCATGCTTCACAAAGGAGGGTCCTAGGGTTGAATCAAAGGCTTTGGAAGGGATTGGAACTTGAAATGACCTTGGAATTAGGGTTTACGGTTTATGAATGTCCCTTGGTGAGTTTACTACCGTAAAAACATGAGTTTACGGCCGTAAACTCAAGTTTGACCCTCTCTTGCATGATTTTGTGCTTCAAATGAAGGAATACAAGGTTCTAGGCACTTATGCAAGCTTTTGGAGGCGTTTAAGGGCATTTTAACACCTTAAAAGGTGATTACGGTTTTGGGATATCCTCAAACTGTAACCTCATGCTTACTCCCCTAAATTCATGTTTTGAGGGTTCTAAGTTCATGCATGCAAGTTTCTAAGTCATAGATAAGCATTGGAAGGGTTTTGGTGCATCAAAACCCTCTTATGGGAGTTTACGGTTTTGGAGGGTGTTCCTCAACCGTAAACACATGGTTTTGAGGCTTTTGAATTATTAAACCACGAATTTGCATTCATACCAAGTTAAAAAACAACTAGGAAGGATTACATACGATTTTGGAGCTTGAATGGGGAGTTTTTCGATCAAAACTTGAATTGTAGAAAGAGAGTAGAGAGAGAAAGCTTTAGGAGGTGTGAAAAAGGTTCAAATGGATGCCACTCAACCCTTATATAGGGTTGAGTTCACATCCAAGTGGGGATCCACCCACTCCCGACGTTAAACGGAGTTTGTGGTCGTACCCGATTAAATGGTCGTAACTCGACTTGGTCGTAAACTAGAAACTTTCCAATGGAATATCGAAGGTGTTTCACATGTTTTAATCTCGTTCCGACACTTATGAAATCATAATAAAAGTCTTAATTAATTTTTCTAACTCAAAAGTTAACGGAAAATTTCAATAAAAACGAGTTTTATTAACGGAAATGAGTTACAGTGACGGAATAAACTTCGGGTTGGCACAACTTGTAGCTCAAGGCATCTGCTACCACATTCTCTTTATCCGGATGGTAAAGAATCCTATAGTCATAATCCTTGACCACGTCCAGCCACCTGCACTGCCTCATGTTCAGGTTTGGCTGGTCTATAAGATATCGCAAATGCTTATGATTCATGTAAACAGTAGAATGGAACCCATAAAGATAATTCCTCTAAATCTTTAGGGCAAACACCACTGCCACAAACTCCAGGTCATGAGTAAGATATCACGCCTCATGCAGCTTCAGGTTCCATGAAGCATAAGAAACCACTCATCCCCTATGCATAAGGACCGCTCCCAAACCAGTGATTGATGCATCACAAAATACCATGAAATCCTCGACACCATCTAGAATGGTCAACACTGGAAGCTCACATAACCTCTGTTGCAACGTCTCAAAAGCAACCTGTTGCTCAGGGCCCCATCCAAATTCCACTCCCTTCATCATCACATGAATGAGGGTTACAATGATCTTGGAGAAGTCCTGAATAAAGATCCAATAATATCCCACCAAACCCAAGAAACTCTTGATCTCTAAGGGAGATTTTGGAACCTCCCAATGCATCACGACCTCGATCTTGGCCGGATCAACCAAAATCCCGTCTTGATTAACAAGATGTCCCAGGAACTGGACCTCCTGTAACTGAAAGGTCATGGGTATTTGGGCTTACATGAATGTAACCCTAATCCTCCACACCATATAAAGAGGTCAATGGTTCATGAAATGGCACTAGTATGTATACACAAGAGGGCAAAACCGATTTGGTGCAAGTATCCTTATTCTCTAGTTATTCCAAGGGTTCTTGGTGTTGTGTGAACCATTTGAGGTGCAACACTTGAGCCACTCAGCTCTTAAAGGTTCAAGACTTCAAGCTCCATCAAAAGGTATTTCATTCTACTAGATTCTTGTAGTATAGTCGCTTCATATTATGCTAGTTAGGATGAAACCTTGGAATATTGAATATTTGCATGTATAATAGAGAAAACATAGATCCAAGGTTTATAGGGTTGCATGCACACCATAGGAGTGTTAGAATGCTTAAAACCCATCAGTGGTAACAGAGCCAAGGCTTGTTTTCATTTATACTTGATGTAACAACTTAAAAAACGAAAATTCTAGCTTTCTGGGCATTGGACTCGCCGAGTTCACGTATGGACTCTCCGAGTCCGTGAAGAAAGTCATCCAACTCATCGAGTTGGTTCATGCACTCGACGAGTTGGACCCCCAAACAGCATATCTTTGTGTTTTAAAGCTGGAATTGGTCTAGAATCATTACCTCAAACTGTTTTGGACTTATAGAACCTGTTTTTGATGTGGTAATGATTATGGTAAACCAATTTCAAAGTTATTATAAAAATTTCAAGTTGTATGTGTTTATGAAACTCTTGAAATTGTTGATATGATTGTCCATACACTTATGAGTTTTGGTAGATCATAGAAATTATTTACAAAATTGTTTGTTAGTTAATTCTTGATCTAAATGTGTTTTAATGGAGTCTATAATTTGTCCTCAGGTTATGCATTACCAAAAGTCTTTTCTTGTAAAGATCCATTAAAAATTCATAGGTTACATAAAAAAATGAAGAGTCTTTCTCATAAATAGTTTTATGGACTCCATAACTTGTCCTTAAGTTATCGATGTTCAAGAGTCTCTTCATTAAAGTTTTTAATACCTTAGTTAAACTCATAAGTTATGAAAATCCAAAGGTTTTTTGAATTCATTCCATAAGTTATAAAAAATGAAGAGTCTCATTTTTTAATGCTTTAAAGTCTTCCATAACTTGTCCTCAAGTTATGGAACTTGAAGAGTTTTTTCATTAAAACTACCTTAAACCCATTAGTTATGGAATTGAAAAGTTTTTGAATAATTCAAAACTTGCCCTCAAGTTTTGGAATTTGTAAAGTTTTCCCTTATGAATACTTTATTTCCAAATTAAGCCCTTAGAATTTTAAAAGTTAAAATTCAACCCTTATACTATTATAATATTAATAGTTAATAGTTATATATATATATATATATATATATATATATATATATATGTGTGTGTGTGTGTGTATGTATAAGAACAAAGTCATTTTTACCGTTAGTAGGCCTTATTCACGAAGCCGGTCTATAAGGGGGGTATAAGGTTACTGGCTATAAAATGGCAGTTTAATGGGTGTCCACTCTCATCCACTGCTTCCTTGACTGGTGGAGGGTCGTTAGCCAAACGGGTAGGACAAGGACTATAATTCTCCATTCATTAAAAGTATTAATGATAAATACTAAGTAACTAAAATTTTATAAATTCCCAATATTAGTTACTTTAGGAAAATGTGAATTTGGTGCTAACCCATGAAATTACACTTTGCACTTTGCTTAAGTCGGTAGTGGAGCGCGTGTGGTTAACCGGCACACTAGCATGGATTTAACAAGGTAGGAAAAGGGTAACTTAATGTTTATCATAGAATCGGTAGAGCGCGTGTGGTTAAACGACACATCGATTAATTGATAAATGTTAAGGGTACCAAGTATATTTGCAAGGTTATTCACACCTTGTTTGTCATCCTCGGCATCCCAGTCACAAACTTGAGAGGACACAATCCTAATTGAAACATGCTATTGAAAAGTTCAATGAATCTCAAAAGATCTAGGAGTTTCAAATCCAGTTAAAACCTAATATTTCATTTCGTTTTTCTTGGTGGAAATTGGTGAATCATCATTCTCCTACCTTCAAATATTTTATAGCTTAGATTACGGCATCCATCTTCCAAGTTATAAAATACCGTGTTGAGTCCTAGCCTGAATATTTCATGTTGGGTGTTATATTTAGGGCTTAAATCAACTAACTTGAATTTCTCCCATTGTAGATGTCTGGTTCAGACAACTATGATGTTCCCAAATCTCATGGAAATCAAACTCCTCTTCCTCCAACTCCTCTAATTATTCTCCCTAACTCACAAGTTCTTGAATAGTTCAAGGTCACTCAAGCCTATTGGCAATCAAGGTCTATGTGTGCTCACATCTTGGAGATCAAGTCACATATTGACAAGTCGGGAGAGTTGGGTGTCAAAATCTTGAGAAAGTTGGTTGTTCAATCACTTTCTAAGTCACATAGTGAGTTTCCTTTGGGACTACTATGAAACCGACTATGACATGACCCTTAATGATCTTATCTATTTGCTTGGTGCTGCTGAATCAACAATGATTTGGAGCATCGGTAAAGCAAATTTGATTGGAACATCGACTTCCCACACTTCCATGGACAATGACAATGGTAACATTGGAAATCTAGAAAAGCTTTCTCTTCCCAATGGAAAGTGATCGGCCATAGTCAACTCAGTTGACTAAATGGTAAAGAGAAATGCTAAGTCCAAGATTGTCCCATGTACCATTCCCAAAGGGTCCATATGTTTCTATTGCCAAAGTAAGGGGCATTGGTTTCGAAGCTACCCTTGCTACCTGAAAGATCTAAGAAAAGGAAGAATCAAAAGGTTTGACTCTGATTCAGGTAAGTCCACTATCTAACTCTGTTAAGTTCCTAATTGTTAATTTGTAATACATAATGTGACTCAGTTGCATTTTGCGTGGTAGGATCAAGCAAAAGAAAGGAAACTTAAAGGAAGAGTATGCTAAATCTGATCGCGAAGATGGATTTCAATCGCATGGTTCGAAGATCGGATTCTTGAGCTACTACTTAGGAGTTATGAAAGATTGCTAGGAAATATGTGATAGCATAATTTTCATTTAAAGTTGCATTGTAAGGAAACGTTTTTCCGCATTTTATAAATAAATAAAATTTTATTTTACTTTATTTTATATCTCCTTGCAATGGCATTTATGGAAAATTGATGTTTGTATGTTTCTAGCAAAATGGAAATATGAATTTGATTCTTTCATGTGTGGTAGTGTCTAAATTTACCAAATAAGGAAAGATTCTCATCACCCAAGTTTCAATTGGACCGAAACTTGGAATCATGCAAGTTGTATAGTATGATGCATGAGAATTTTCATCTTTGGAAAATTAAGACTAATTCCTTGTTCACATGTATATGTGAGTCAAGTGAAGGACTAAGGGATCGAGTACACACTCTTGTGCACTGTCAAGTCCACCACAAAAGATCAATAAGACTATTCGTCATGATTTACTAAAGTTTAGTAAATATGGTTATACTTACAAGTTTAAGTATAATTCTGAAGCATTGGAAAAGTTTTAATGTATGGCAGAACGAATGGGAAGAATCAAATTAGGCAGAAAGATAAAAGTTTCTCAAATCTGAAAAGATGGGAGAGTACTTTAGTATCATGTTTTATGATCATCTTAATGATCGTGAGACCATATCATAATTCATCCTCTAGGGACATCTTAGTGCATTCTTATGGCTAAGAAGAGGAGTCATGAATTGTTGAAATGGTTAAATCAAGAAGATGAGTCATACTTCGTTCCAAAACAAGTCTTAGAGACATACTCCAAGATTGTAATTTGAGTGACACATCTTAAAGAAGGTTTATTAACATTGTCAAATGTAAGAGCAAAATTTTTTCTACTCTTGTACATTTGAAATTGGTAAGCTGTGATGTTTGGATAAAACAAAGACCAACTAAGGCCAATTATGTGAAGTGTTTGTATTGATAAGAATCCGCACTATCTCTTGAATATTTGTTTGTCAAGGATTGGGTCTTGGCAAGAGAGTCTTATATGTCAAGATGATAGTGGGAGTCTAAAAGATTCTGAAAGAGTTTCAAGAACTAATCAAGAATAAAACCTGTAGTTTATCACTAGCACACGACTTGAGGTTTATAACCTATCATGTTGACATATTCCTATTTATGTGCCTATTCTAGTTAAAGTTGGCTTTGCATAGGATTTTTGAAAGTTCTCAGTTGTTTGCATAACTACTTGGAAGCAATGACAAACCCTTGTGCTGCCAGGTGGCAAGAAGTTCAGGTTGCACAAGTTTGGTTCATATGAGTTTGGATTTGTCAAATTCACATAGATAAGAACATATACACCATAAAATATAAGTTTGGTAAGGTTTTTCTCCGATTCATGAAAATGATGGTGAGGAAACGCTTTCACTAAGTAGATTTTAAGTAGATAGCAATTATGATATTTGCATTCTCAAAGTCGTTAGTGGAGCATGTTTGATTAACCGACACACTAACATGGACTTGTGAGGAATGGAAAAGGTCTAAACAATTGAGACTATGATTATGTCATCCCTTTTCATAGTTCTGAAATTGTTTAGACACACTTGTGTGCTATCTAAGGAAAGATGTATGATTTTGATAAAATTTTATCAAAGCATCTCGTATTAGAAGTCTGAACTTTGGTAAGAAAGTCAATAAAGTATTGATTTCTAGAAGTCCAGCTGATATATGAGTACATGTCAATGATGGGTTGTAGGTAAAAAAAATAAACTAGAAAAACAATTCGTAAGTTCACATGCAACCTACTTTGGATCTATGTTTTATCTATTGAACATACAACTTTGAATTGCTAAACAAGAACCCTGGAGGAGAGAGGCTATAATAGAAATTTACAAACTAGGGTTTAGTAATTACATACCTTTCAATTGTTATAGTAAACAATTGATAATTCCCTTGATCTTGATCTTGATCTTCTTGGAAGCTTAGCACCACAAGTGTAATGCCTCTAATGGAATCACACCCAAACTAGCAAGAAGGAAAGTAGAGGAGAGAGGGGAGAGAGAGTATGCAAAATTTCGGCCCTTAGGGTTTCTTCAAAAAGGAAAAGAGTTACCAAAACATGAACCAGGAGGCTCCTTATATAGCTGAGGGATCTAGGGTTTAGGGGAAACCCTAGTTATCCTTTGCTTAGGGCCTAAGCAAACCCAAGGGCCTTATCCAAGCCCCTATGGACAAAATTATTAGGGTTTGCCCTAAAGATTTCGTCCACCCTCTTCCAAGGGAGGTTCTAGAGCCTTCCACTCAACTATTAGATAATTGCAAACTAGTCCCTACACTTTATAATTAATTCTTTTAACCCTAAAATTAATTCTAATTAATTTCTGGCTAACAATTAATTAAACATAATGATTTCTAATTAATATATTAATCTTTTAACATATTAATAAATTCATTTATATTAATTTATTAATCTTATAATAAATTAATATCTCTCCTTTCATAATTTCCTTGTCTGGTTGTTAGGTTTGAGGGCAACCCAAAAAGACTGTGCTGCTATCAATTCAAGTACATACCAATTATAGTTATGGGCTTAGACACCTAATCCAACAGTCTCCCACTTGGATAAGTCTGTAACTATAATTGCTAGTATTCCTTCTAAATTTGACCAGCAAATTGTAGCTTCCAAAAAGCTGTTGACGAACTCTGACCCAGTTAGTTACGTGTCCTAAGATAAGTGATCATATAATCCTTCGTTCTGCTAAATATCTCTAGACAAAAGACATGGAATGCAATCAACCTCTTTGTCCAGAATCTATGTTTCCCAATTCCTGATTTGTGATGATGTAGGACTTCTAATTGAACACATCAATTTAGTCCTGGCTGGGCCCAGCACATAAGTCAACACCAAATCATCGAGGGGCCCACAGATATCGCTTTTCCGGTTAGAGCACAAGGAACGAATAAACATTGACTCATATGCTTGTATCTTTTACTCATCAAACCATACATGATAGTACATTTTATAACACCAAGTTACTGATGCGTTTTTGTATCACCAATGCATAGCCGAGTTGCAAATCACAACTCATATATCTCTATTTCAAGATTATAAGATATTATCGTCTCAATATTACTCGTGATGAATTCCATGAAGTAATATTCTGAGCGAGGGTTTATCCAATACTCAAATCTCAATTTCTAAGTACTCATGAACGTTGCAGCAAATACATTGCCATGTCTATCCTTAGACAATCTACAATCCAGTTCATGACAGTCTTGATTCACTACTTACTTCCAAAAGTACGAGCGACTGTGGAGTTTGAATAATCTTATTATTCAGGAAGTAAAACATGCAAAAAATGAAACACAATAATAAACAATTGACAAAAGGTACAACCCAAACTTATAAATAATACTTTATTATTTAATCACCAAAAGTCAATTACATTTACTTTGTTACAAGTTTTAGAAAACTAATCTAACTACTAAAACTAATATCATCTTTTAGTCCTATGCTCCGAGCATGCAGAATATGCTTAGCCCTACTCAGACCCTTTGTGAGACGATCTGCTGGGTTATCTTCAGATGACACCCTCTTCACTATAAGATGGCCTTCTTCTACTCTATGTCTAATGAAATGGTACTTTCTATCGATATGTCTGGTTTTACCATGATCTCCCGATTCCTTTGTCAAGGCAACCGCTCCTTCATTATCGCAGAACAGTTCCATAGGCTCCTAAATGGTTGGAACAACTCCGAGATCCCCGATGAAGTTCCTCAACCAAGCTGCTTCTTTCGATGCTTCACTTGCTGCTATGTACTCTGATTCACAAGTAGAATCAGCCACCGTATCTTGTTTGGAACTCTTCCAAGTAACTGCTCCTCCATTTAATAAGAATACCTAGCCTGACTGAGAACGGAAGTTATCTCTATCCGTCTGAAAGTTGGCATCACTGTAACCATCTACTCTCAAAGTATCATTGCCACCAAGTACAAGGACCCAGTCCTTCGTCCTTCGCGAAATACTTGAGTATATTCTATACGGCTATCCAATGTGCTCTACCTGGGTTTCCCTGATAGCGACTGACCATGCTCAAAGCAAATGCCACATCAGGGCGAGTACATTTCATAGCGTACATGATCGATCCGACAGCGGAAGCATAAGGTACACGACTCATGTCATCTATTTTCTCATCTGTACTCGGGCATTGAGTCTTACTCAATTTAGTATTGCTCTGGATAGGTAGCTCTCCCTTCTTGGAATTTTCCATACTAAACCTCTTTAGTACCTTATCCAAGTATGTGCTTTGACTAAGTCCAATTAGTCTCTTCTTTCTATCTCTCAATATTCTAATCCCAAGAATATAGGCGGCTTCTCCTAGGTCTTTCTTGGCAAAACACTTTCCAAGCCAAGATTTAACTTCATTCAAGGTTGGAACGTCGTTACCAATGAGTAATATGTCATCGACATATAACACCAGAAAAGTTACTATACTCCCACTAGCCTTGATATACACACAAAACTCATCTTCACTTCTAGAGAAACCAAACTCTTTGACTTTCTCATGGAAGCAAAGATTCCAGCTGCGAGATGCTTGTTTCAATCCATAGATGGATTTCTCAAGCTTGCACACTCTATTGGGAAACTTTGCATCAGTAAAACCCTCTGGCTGACTCATGTAAACATCTTCAGCCAACTTCCCGTTAAGGAAGGCAGTCTTGACATCCATCTGCCAGATTTCATAGTCATGAAAGGCAGCTATGGCGAGCAATATCCTAATAGATTTAATCTTAGCTACTGGCGAAAAGGTCTCATCATAGTCAACCCCTAGGGTTTGAGTGAAACCTTTTGCAACCAGTCGAGCCTTGAATGTATGCACATTCCCGTCCATGTCTGTCTTCTTCTTAAAGATCCATTTGCACCCAACTGTCTTACGACCTGGTGCACTATCAACCAAATTCCAAACTTGGTTGTCATACATGGAATTAATCTCGTTGTCCATTGCCTCTTTCCACTTGGAAGCCTCTGGGCCTGTCATTGCTTCCTTATAAGTGACTGGTTCATCTAAGTTTACCAATGTTCTGTCACTTATGAATGTGTCACCATCTGAAGTAATATGAAAACCATACAAATCAGGTGGCACACTCACCCTAGTGGATCTTCGAAGAGGTAATGATTTATCAACTGGTTCAACAGGAACTGTTTCCTCTGGTTGAGTGCTTGTGTCATCTAAGGTTCCTTTATTGGTTGACTCTTGAATCTCTTCAAGGTCAATGGTAGTCCCACTGTCCTCTTTGAATATGAGCTGTCTTTCTAGAAAGACTCCTCTTCGAGCTACAAAGACCACGTTTTCACTAGGCCTGTAGAACAAATATCCAAAAGACCGCTTTGGGTAACCAATGAAAACACATTTCTCACTTCTAGCTACTAGCTTGTCGTGAGTCTTTCGTCTTACGAAAGCTTCACAACCCCAGACTTTAATATGTGCTAATGAGGGAACTTTCCCTGTCCACATTTCGTGAGGTGTTTTGGCAACCTTCTTTGTAGGGACAAGATTGAGGATGTGGGCGGCTGTCTCTAAGGCATACCCCCAGAAGTGAATAGGAAGTGAGGCACGACTCATCATAGAACGAACCATGTCTAACAAGGTTCGGTTACGCCTCTCAGCTACACCATTTAACTGTGGTGTCCTAGGAGGAGTCAATTGTGAGACTATCCCACATTCTTTCATATAGTCGTTGAACTCGATGCTAAGATACTCTCCGCCTTTATCGGATCTAAGTATCTTGATCTTTCTGCCCAATTGATTTTCGACTTCATGTTTAAACTCTTTGAACTTTTCAAAGTTTTCTGACTAATGTTTGATCAAGTAGATGTAACCATATCTCCTATAATCGTCAGTGAAAGTCACATAGAATCGATTAGCATCCCTTGTGGTTGATCTGAAGGGCCCACACACATCTGTGTGTATGAGATCCAACATACCTTCACCTCTTTCACAAGACCCTGTGAATGGTGATTTTGTCATCTTTCCCAAAAGACAAGATTCACACATATCATCTGATTTTAGGTCAAATGATTCCAACACTCCATCCTTTTGGAGTTGGGCTAGGTGTTTCTTGTTAATGTGTCCAAGACAACAATACCACAAGCATGCCTTGTCTACACTATTAGACAAGTCAATATTAAGTACACTATTTCCTAGGCTATCAACACAAGTCACTGTTTCATACACACCATCACAAGGTAAAGCTTCAAACACAAAAACACCATTCTTATAACCAGAAATTGAACCATTCAAATCATTAAAAGAATATTTAAAACCTTGTCTAAACAATGCATGAAATGAAATAATGTTTCTCGTCATCTCAGACGAATAGCAACAATTTATTAAATCTAATCTAACATCATTACTGAACAAAAGTTGATAAACTCCGATCTAGGTAACTGGTGAAGACTTTCTGTTCCTCATGATCAAGTTTATTATCCCATGCTCTATCTCCTCACTTTCCCTTAGCCCCTGCAAATCAGAACAGATATGAAAACCACATCCTGTATCAAGGACCCATGAACGAGAAGATAATGAGTTATTAGCAGAAATAGTGTAAATACCTACCGATGATGGCTTCACTTTGCCATCCTTGATATCTTGCAGATATTGTGGGCAAGATCTCTTCCAATTCCCCTTTTGATTGCAGTAAAAGTAAATGGCCTCTTTTGGACCAGAAACACGGGGAGTGGAACCATTGGGCTTAGCCTTCAGACCATTACTAGATGACACAGCTTGAGCCTTGCTCTTCCAGTTTTGCTTGGGAGGACCTTTCCTCTTCTTCCCCTTTTCCCTGTCCAATGGCCAAGACAGGTGCACTTGCAGGTGTGGAGGGTATACTTTTACCCTTCATCCCTGCCTCAGCTGTCTGCAAAAAGTTGTGCAGTTGGGCCAATGTCTGCTCAGTGTTGTTCAAATGGTAAGTTAAGATAAACTGACCATAACAATTAGGCAACGAGTTCAAGACCATGTCAATGGCCAATTCCTCATCGAAGTGAATGTTGAGCTTGACCAAACGCTCTATGTAGCGTTGCATTCTTTGCACATGAGATACAACCGATTCCCCCTCTTTCATCTTGCAATCCATGAGTGACTTGACTACCTCAAACTTTTCTTGACGAGCTCGCTTATGGTACTTTTCCATAAGGTCCTTGTTCATCTCAAAAGGCCAGTAGTCCTCATAGTACCTCTGCAATTCTGGGGACATAGTTTCAACCATGATGCATGCCACTTTGGTAGCATCATCATCGTGTTTCTTGTAGGCAGCATACTCTTCGGGAGTGGCTTTTGACTCATCAAGTTCTTTGAGATCCTTTTCAAGGACATACTCTTTATCCTCGAATCTGAGCGCCATCTTGATGTTACCAATCCAATCGTTATAGTTTGAGCCATCCATAACGACTTTGGAGCAGATGTTGAGTAAAGAGAAGTTGTGGATGGAGGATGATGAAGCAGAAGTGTTTCCAGGAGTAGACATCTGAAAAGAAAGATATTTATAGTTAGATATCAAGACACCTCAATATAATAACCCAAAGATATCATATCAAGGTTAGGATCCAACTATGACGATTTATAACTTAGAAATGGGATGCCGAGATCCAAGTTCAAATCTCATAAAGGTAGGTGAATGGCGATTCACCAATTCCACCATTAGACAAAATAAACGAAGTGAAATTCCTAATTCTTTTGAGATACATTAAAACTATTTAATGGCATGTTTTAATCTCGGATTATGCTCTACTATTTGTGACTGGGATACCGAGGATCACAAACTAGATGTGAATAACCATACAAATGTGCTTGGTAACCTTATTGTTTTATCACTAACTATTGATGTGCCGGTAAACCACACGCGCTCTATCAAAATGATAATTATAAGATACCCATTACTACTCTTTATTAGTGCCTTTTAGTGTGCCGGTTAACCACACACACTCCACTAACGACCAATAAAGCATAATGTGCAATTTCATGGATTAGCACACTTTTCACATTTTTCCTAAAGTAACTAGAGTTGTGATTTTGAAAAATAATGTTCTAGTACTTTCTTTAATAGCATTATACTTTTAATGAAAAGTAGTTGTCCTATCAAATCCGTTCTGCTAACGACCCTCCACTAATCAAGGAAGCGGTGGGTGAGAGTGGACACCCATTCAACTACCATTTTATAGGCAGTTTCCTTATACCCCCCTTATAGACTAGCTTCGTGAATGAGGCATACTAGCGATTTGACTGACCATATTCTTATACATATATAATATTTAACTTTTAATTATAATATATATAAGGTGTGTTTTAAAACATTTTAAAACTCCAAGGGTTTATATAAATTTTTCGAAATTTAAACTATTAAATTTTAAATTTAAATAAACCAATTAATTAGATTTAATATTTATCTATTAATTAACTTTTAATTAATTTATTAAATCTTGTAAGGATTATCCAATCAAATTAATCAATAAATTTAATCCTAATCCTTATCCCTCTAAATTTCGAAAATATGGGGATAGGATAACCCTAATATTTATAGCATATTTCGAAATTTTCAAGGGAGGAGGCTTGGGTTTTCAAAACCCTAACCCTAATTTCGATTAGGGTTCTTTGGAGGCTAGGGTTTTCAAAAACCCTTTGATCCATAACCCTAAAAATCGAAAAAAATGGCGTTTAGGGTTTAATAGCTATAAACCCTAATTTGCAATTCAACAATTATAACAATTCAATTTAAAACAAACAAATGTTTTGATACCACTGATAGGTTTTAGGTAAAACAAATAAACTAGAAAAACAATTCCTAAGTTCACATGCAACCTACTTTGGATCTATGTTTTATCTATTGAACATACAACTTTGAATTGCAAAACAAGAACCCTAGAGGAGAGAGGCTATAATCAAAATTTACAAACTAGGGTTTAGTAATTACATACCTTTCAATTGTTATAGTAAACAATTGATAATTCCCTTGATCTTGATCTTGATCTTCTTGGAAGCTTAGCACCACAAGTGTAATGCCTCTAACGAAATCACACCCAAACTAGCAAGAAGGAAAATAGAGGAGAGAGGGGAGAGGGAGTATGCAAATTTTCGGCCCTTAGGGTTTCTTCAAAAAGGAAAAGAGTTACCAAAACATGAACCAGGAGGCTCCTTATATAGCTGAGGCATCTAGGGTTTAGGGGAAACCCTTGTTATCCTTTGCTTAGGGCCTAAGCAAACCCAAGGGCCTTATCCAAGCCCCTATGGACAAAATTATTAGGGTTTCCCCTAAAGATTTCGTCCACCCTCTTCCAAGGGGGGTTCTAGAGCCTTCCACTCAACTATTAGATAATTGCAAACTAGTCCCTGCACTTTATAATTAATTCTTTTAACCCCAAAATTAATTCTAATTAATTTCTGGCTAACAATTAATTAAACATAATGATTTCTAATTAATATATTAATCTTTTGACATATTAATAAATTCATTTATATTAATTTATTAATATTATAATAAATTAATATCTCTCCTTTCATAATTTCCTTGTCTGGTTGCTAGGTTTGAGGGCAACCCAAAAGGACTGTGCTGCTATCAATTCAAGTACATACCAATTATAGTTATGGGCTTAGACACCTAATCCAACAGTCAAAGCTAGTGGGAGCATAAGTGTTATGGTAATAATCATCATGTTAGTGGGAGCATGATAATTATGATAAGTGTTGCAAGTTAGCAATATTAATTATAGAAAACAAAAGTTTCAATTTGGAAAAGTTGTTTTGTTATAATTATGGGAGAGGAAATTATACTTCATTTCAATTCTAAAAAACTTATATTGAGATTTTAATCATCTTTAGTAAAGGATATATATATATATATATATATATATATATATATATATATATATATATATATATATGAATTTTATGTTGGAATGGTTCAACTTAAGGAAATTCTATATATATTGTGTTCTCAAAATTCGATTATGATTACGGCATCCCTCTTCATAGTCGAATTATGAAAACATGGCAAATAAAAATATTGTAGCAAAATATTGGTCTAGAATCATGTCTTTATGTGTGTTGGGTTGCAGATTCGTTTAGAATTGCGTCATTGGGCTCGGTTAATAGTCCAATTATTTTGTACTCCGGTTTGGGCCTGTCCAACCATGAGCCTGTTAGGTTTACTATATAATAATATGCTTGCATGCAAATTAGGTTAACGATCTAGAGTATGATTGATAGAAGAAGATAGCATTACAAAGTTCTTTCTTTATCGTTCCTGTAAACCTTCTAACCCTCTACAGTTGATGTTCTTTATCGAGCTCTTCTGAGGGTTGTTTTATAATCATTCGACTCGTTTGATTCATTCTTGAGTTGTTTACTGCTTTCGTGTTCTTGCTGTTTGTTCTTTATATTACCTGTTTAAGATCTAATCGATCTTCAAGTTTAGTTTTAATCGTATCAATTGGTATCAGAGCGGGAGGCTGTGTAATCGATACACTTCTTTTCTGTGAAAAAGGTTTCAATTAGGGTTTTCCGCAATTGTTGATATTTATTGAGTTGTCATCTCATTATTGACGTATCTTGATATTTATTACTTTGCCCTAATCTGATTTATTACAAGTCTGATCATTAAACAGGTTATACGATCATTATGGACGAGTCGCAATCGAATCCCATCAATATCTCTAACAGCATTGGATCTACCACGAAGATTCTCATCCTGTACACCCATGATTATGAAGTCTGGGCGTATCACTTTGAAGAATATGTTATAGGATCTGAGAATAATGGATACCTCATTTGGGAAGCAATTGTTAATGGACCGTTTTCTCACTCTGCAACTTCAAGGATTATTAAAACTCAAAAGGAGTATAATGATCTCTTGAAGGATGTTAAAGATATTGCACAAGATGAAAAAGATAAATTTCAGTGCAATATCAAGGCGTTAAGATTGATCAGATTCGCCCTTCAGTCCGACACTTTTAGGCTGGTGAGTTCATGCATGACGGCAAAAGAGATTTGGGACAGGCTACGTGAATTGTACTCTACAGACGAGGATCTTGAACATTCCATCCAAACCTTGCTCTTGTCTGAGTTTGGAGAATTCGGGCAGGGAGCCGAAGAAACTGTGACCCAAACGTTCGACCGCTTCAATCATCTTCTTAGCAAGATGATCAAACATGACATTGAAAGGAAGCTTATTGAGCAGAAGGTTACGTTCTTTAATGGTCTCAGATCAGAGTGGAGAGCAGTTGTGTCCACAGTAAAAGCCCACGAGCAATTTAAATCATATTCCTTGGCGAAACTGGTGGGCATTCTCAAATCTCAGGAGAAGATTGTGTTGCAGGAGAAGAAAGTGGTCTCAAGCCTAGGTTCGTTGGCCCTCTTGTCAAAAAGTAAAGCTGTGATGGAGGACGAAGACCTCAACTTGGAGGAGTATGACCTCACGTCTGAGGATTATGCTATGATGGTGTCTAACCCCAAGAGGTTCATCAAGAAGAAATTCCCCAACAACAAAAACCGAAACTGGCAGGGGAGTTATAGTTCAGAAAAGGTTAAAGATGAACCGAAGGTTGAAGAGTCTAAGAAGGAACCGAAGGCAGAAGGTGATTCTGGAGTAAGCTGTTACTACTGTGGAGGGAAAAACCACTATGCAAAGGATTGTGTCCTCAAAAGGATGGCAGAAAAGGATGAGGATAAGGATGAAGAAGCTTTGCTACAGAAAAAGCTTGATGAGATCAGGAAGAAGAAATCTACCGCTAACCCTTCTATGAATGCTCTAATTGTGCAGGGTTCGGTTGTTGATGACGAGTTCGGTGGCGTGGAGGTTTGGTCAACCGACTCTGAAGATGATGAAGTGAGGAAGTCTTCTCATGGAAAGGCTTGTGTGGCAAAAGAGGAAAACGGTGGAGGAAGGTGTTTGATGGTGTCTAGCGTATCTCAGCTGAGGGGATACAACACTGATGGTGGGAGCAATGAACCGAAGGAGCAACAGGATATGTGCTTTACAGCCAAACCGCTCAGCGTACAGTTCAACGAGCTCGATGAACTGATCAAGAAGGTACAAACGGTTTTTGTCTCATTTAAAGTTCCACAATGCTCATATGAAAAAGAACTAAAAAGTGTTAATTCACGAATCTCTCATCTAGATAGTAGTTTAACTCAAACTCGAGTCACCAATTCTAACCTAACTGATCAATTAAGCAGGGTGTCTTCGAAGAGTGAGGAACGGCGCATGTGGATCGAATTGAAGGAGTCGGAATTAGTCAAAATAAAAGATGAAAACATTTATTTACAAAGAGACAATTTAAAGCTTTTAAAACAGAGAAATGTTTTTTGTTTGATTGCTAAACGTCTTTACACTAATATTACTCAGCTTCATTTGGATTGTGAAATAGGACAAAAGATTCATCGCATGATTTTGCCCTTCCTTGAGTTTAAGGAGGATGAAATTGATGCCGAAGCATATAATTGTGAAAGTGTGATATCATCTGAGGACGTTAATCCGACCTATATGTATGGACTGGACAAAATAGAATCTTTCATTAAATCCAAGGACCATAAGGACATGCTCAAAAACCTTTTGGATGAAAATGATAGACTGAAACTGAGAACCGAAACCATACAAAAATTTGACTCTTTAAACGCCAACTTAAGCTCAGAAAACAAAATTGATGTTGAAAATGCATCTGAGCTCAATGAGGATGACAATATGAGTGAAACTTCTGTAGAGGACACGGTTGACTGCTCAGAATTTGTGAAAAGCGAACCTGAAAACCACAAGAATCTAATTTCAGAAAATTCAGTGGAGTTCGCTCGGTTGTCCCAACAAAAGTCTCCGATCCTTGCAGAGAAGGCTCTTGTATATCAAAAGGTTAGGACCACTCCAAATCAAGTGTACAAGGTCACAGGAGTAACCGAACATCAGACTGCTGAACTCACAGCAATTGTAAACGAAGACAATGTTGATGGCTGCGATGAGTTCTTCTGGTCAGCTCCAATCGATAATGTTGATGAAACGGTAGGCTTATCTGAAAGGACCTCATGGAAAAGTAAAGGTAGATACGTGCCAGAACCCTTGAACAAGCCAGATAATTTTGATGTGCCAAGTACTAGTGGTACGAAAGACACTCCTCAAGAAAATGGAAGTTCGGAAAAAGAAGACACTCCCTCTAGTGAAACTTCCTCAGTTCGAAGTGAACCAGCCAAAGAAAAACCAAAACCAAAAGCCAACATCCATCATCAACCGAAGCAGATGAGAAATCAGAAACGTCAAAGGAATCAGAGATACAGGAAGAATCTCTCTGAAAGAAAACAATTCTGGCAATCCCAGAATGCTTATTTCTCACATCAAGACAAGAACCTAAAGTATGAGAAAAATCCTGTTGAAACGCATGAGAACCATAACAACCGAAAGCAGAGGTTCGGTTCAGAAAAGAATATCAACCGAAAGCAAACGTTCAGTTCTGAGAATGACTCCAACCGAAAGCAAAGGTTCGGTTCAGAGAACGATACCCACCGAAAACAAAGGTTCGGTTCTGAAATCAAAAGAGATCAAAACTCTAAGGTCAGTCCCACCAATGATTAAAAGCAAAAGGGTCACCTAGAGTCTCCAGCCAAGAAGTCATCTCAATCTAAACTCTCGCATTCTCACTCATCTAATTCTTCTAATTCTTCCAATTCATCTCCACCTCGCTCTAAATTCCATTCTGTTCCTTCTCAAAAATCTCAATTATCAGCTGAACAAAAAGGTAAACAGAAGGTTTCAGCATCCAAACCAGAGTCTAAACCGAACGCACCTAATCCTAATAAAATCAAAGTTTTTACCATCAAAAAGAAAGATGAAACAACACTAATAAAACGAACATATCTTGTTGACATCTCTCTTACTATTCCTGTACCTGTGAAAGGCTCACGTGGACCCAAGAAACTCTGGGTTCCTAAATCTGCTTAAATTTTGCAGGTTATCAGTGACGAGCAGTTTGACGAAGAATGGTACATCGATAGTGGCTGCTCGCGTCACATGACAGGGAGGAAAGAAGAGCTAAGGGAATACAGGTCTCTTTCAAATGGTGGAAACGTCAAGTTTGGAAACAACTCCTTCGGCACCATAAAGGGATACGGAATGATTACTAACGGTGATTTCACGATAAGAAAGGTTGCATACGTGGAAGGACTACAACACAACCTCATCAGTGTATCTCAGCTTGTTGGAGGTACCGGTCTAAAAGTCTCATTCGACGATGAGGGTTCTGAAATTATTGAGAAGAAGACAAAGAAAGTTATTCTCAAATCGGAGCGTAAGGGTGAAATGTTTCCTCTGAACCTCAAACCCATCAAAGGAAACCCAGCTATATGCCTGTTATCAAAAGCACAATCTGAAGAAAGCTGGTTGTGGCACCGAAGCCTCTCTCATCTCAACTTTAAAGACATCAACAAACTTGTCACTGGAGGTCACGTTCGAGGTCTTCCACTGCTCAAGTTCGACAGAGATCATTTATGTGCTGCATGCGAAATGGGGAAGCAGAGTCGTCAAAGTCATCCATCTATAATAAACACTAAAGTTGTTGAACCACTTGAATTACTTCATATTGATTTATGTGGTCCATCATCTATCGAAAGCATTGGTGGTAGCAAGTATATTCTTGTTATTGTTGATGACTTTTCGCGGTTTACATGGGTGTTCTTTCTAAAGCTTAAATCTGAAGCGACTCATAAGCTGAAAGTGTTCATCAAGCAGATTGAAGTACAGCTGAAGAAGGTCGTTCGCAACATCAGGAGCGACAATGTTCCGGAATTCAAAAATAGAGAATTCGAAGAATTCCTGGCAAAAAAGGGAATAAGTCACAACTTCTCAGCTCCCTACACACCTCAACAGAACGGAATTGTCGAAAGACGAAACCGATCTTTGTGTGAAGCTGCCCGAACCATGCTAAGTTTCGCTTCCTTGCCTCTTTATTTTTGGGCTGATGCTATTTCTGCTGCTTGTTTTACACAGAACAGGTCTTATCTCAACAAGCGATTCACGCTCACACCTTATGAGATTCTCAACAACAGGAAGCCCAATGTGAAATTTTTCCATGTGTTCGGCTCACGGTGTTTCATCTTTAACTCTAAGGAACACCGCAACAAGTTCGATGTCAAAGCCGACGAGGGAATCTTTCTGGGCTATTCTCTCACTTCTAAAGCGTACAGAGTGTTAAACAAGCATTCGAGGAAAATCGAAGAGACTTACTACGTGACTTTTGATGATAGCTATGTCAAAAAGCTAAAGGCCAATGAAGACACCGCTGGGGAAATCTTTCCTCAAACTGGCCAAGTCACAGTCTCGATCGCTAATCTATTCGAGAAGTTTATGGAACTATTTGACGAACCAGAGAAAGCCACTCTCTCAGAAGCAGGTGCAACAAACAATAAGGTAGATCACATGAAACAAATTATTGAAGATGTTGCAAGGAGAATGAATGAAGGAGGATCAAGTTCTGACGAACCTCCATCAAACAATGCTTCAGTCGAGGGGGAGGATCAACCGTCATCAACTCAGCCGACCTCACATGTCGAGGGGGAGCCAAGGTCTCCAACTGCTCCCGAAAGCACTTCACCAACCGAAAGTGCTTCACCATCCGAAGGTGCATCAACGCCCGAAAGCTCAGCACCACAAGAAACCTCTGAAGCTCAAGTTTCGCAAAGTATTCCTGAAAGCTCATCTATCGAGGGGGAGCATGCTGATATGTCTTACGACTATGAAAGCCAGTCCGAACCAGAAGAAATGATAAATGCTGAACTAGATCCAACCTTTTATCCAAACTACCCTCCTCTCACCAAATGGATATGAGATCATCCTGTCTCTCAAGTTGTTGGTGATGTCTCTGAAAAGGTTCTGACCCGATCACAACTCAAGGCAAAACAGACATCCTTATTTTCCAAAGTTGAATTCTGCATGTTTAACTCATTCGTATCAAAAGTTGAACCGAAGACAGTTAATACTGCTCTTGATCACTCCGATTGGGTTCAAGCCATGCAAGATGAACTGAACGAATTCGAGAGGAACAAAGTCTGGCGCCTCATTCCAACTCCTCCAGATGCCTCGGTTGTTGGTCTCAAATGGGTCTTTAGGAATAAAATGGACAAGGAAGGGAACGTTATAAGGAACAAAGCTCGTCTGGTAGTGAAAGGATATTGTCAGGAGGAAGGGATTGATTATGAAGAGACTTTCGCTCCTGTAGCTAGGCTGGAATCTATAAGAATATTTCTATCTTATGTTGCCCACAAAAACTTTGAGGTTTTCCAAATGGACGTCAAGTGTGCATTTCTCAATGGAGAACTCGAAGAAACTGTGTATGTGGAGCAACCTCCTGGATTCGTGAACGAAAAGTATCCTAATCATTGCTACATTCTGGATAAAGCTGTGTATGGACTCAAACAAGCTCCGAGAGCCTGGTATGAAACGCTAACTAAATTCTTAAAGATGTCCAAATTCAAACAAGGTTCGGTTGACCCAACCTTCTTTCGTAAAAAGGAAGGTAACCACCTTATGATCGTTCAAATTTATGTCGATGATATCATCTTTGGCTCAACGAATCCTAGTCTAACAGCTGAATTCAGAAAGCTGATGGAGACTAAATTTGAAATGAGCTCAATGGGTCCTATTAATTTTTTCCTTGGTTTAAATATTAGACAGGGACCCGAAGGCATCTTTATTAATCAGGAAGCTTACACGAAGACTCTCCTAGCAAAATTTGGCATGATGGGGGATTCCAAAGTCAAAGTTCCAATGGCGTTCGGCACCAAGCTCACCCCATCCCTGGACAAACCGGCTGTTGATATTACGCTCTATCGTCAAATGATAGGCTCTCTGATGTATCTTACTGCTAGCAGGCCTGACATCATGTTTTCTGTGTGTTACTGTGCTAGATTTCAGGCAAATCCACGCGAACCTCACATGCTTGCAGTGAAGAATATTCTAAGATATCTCAAGCGAACCGCTTCCTTAGGTCTATGGTATCCCTCTAACTCAGGCTTCTTCGTTCAAGCCTATTCTGATGCAGACCTTGGAGGATGTGGACTCGACAGAAAAAGCACCACTGGTGGCTGCCAATTCCTTGACGGGAAGCTGGTTAGCTGGCAATCAAAGAAACAAACGTGCGTGTCTTTATCTACTGCCGAAGCTGAATACATAGCAGCTGCCTCCTGCACCTCTCAAGTGATTTGGATCCAGAGTCAACTTCGAGACTATGGACTCAATATGAAGAAGATCCCTCTATATTGTGACTCTGAAAGTGCAATTAGGATCTGTCATAACCCAGTGCAACACTCCAAAACCAAACACATAGCACTGAGGTATCACTTCATCAAAGATCATGTGGAAGATGGAAACGTCGAAGTACATTTTGTTAGAACCACTGATCAACTGGCCGACGTCTTTACCAAAGCTCTTCCTGAAGCGTCATTCAACAGAATTTTACAAGGGCTAGGTATGATGGAATCAGAGTCAGTACCACAAACTACCTCTCAACCTCAAACGTAAGAAGCGAAATTGACCGAGCACTCAGGTTCGGTTGAATCATCTGACTCGCTCATCACTTCAAAGGTAGTTTTCTTGGTTGTAAATTTCATATACGAAGTTGTTTATCTTATTGTCAAAAGTATTTTCTTATTTCAAGCCTAAATTCCTGGTTTTTCAAAATTTTTCAAAACCGAAACCAACCGAACGCTCGGGTTCGGTTTTTCAAACTTTTTCAAAACCGAAACCAACCGAACGCTCGGGTTCGGTTTTTCAAAATTTTTCAAAAGCGAAACCAACCGAACGCTTGGGTTCGGTTTTTCATAATTTTTCAAAACCGAAACCAACCGAACGCTCGGGTTCGGTTTTTCAAAAATTTTCTCAACCGAAACCAACCGAACGTTCGGGTTCGGTTCCAAAATTTTCCAAAGTTTTTTTTTTATCTTTTTATTATTTTTTATAAGTCTTATTTTTTTTACTTTCTTATTTTTATTTTTTTTATATATCAAAAACTCCAAAAATATTATGCGCTTTATTTATTTTTTGTCATTATTTTTTTGTTGTGTGTTCGTTCGTTTATGGGGATATAATTGTTGGATTAGTTAAGTGTCCCTAGAAGCATGCTGTTGTATGTGTCCCAAGCCTCATAAGATTCTGAATAATAGCCTTAATAACTTGGTATAAACAAACCTTGTCTTCCCAATTGGGCTATCACAATTATTCTAATCGTGAGCTACCTCACTCTATTCTCACATGAGATAAGAGATTTATGCTTGGTCCTTATTTTCACAGCATAGGTACGTTGCTTTCTTACACCATCTCCATTACATTTCTCCATTAAATTCGTTTCACCAACGTAACCCTTGAGACTCTCAGAAATTACCACTGAGGTTTATGGTTACTCAAACACTGTGTTTATGATCTAAGTTTCGTGCCACTACGAGCTGAGTGAAACCCAAAATTCAACACTAAATCTGAATTGACGGTGAACAATTACATTGCTTAAGTTTTCACTGCTGAATTGGCGAACGTATCCTCATGAAATCTCAAGTTTTTATTTTGTGTGATTCCTATGAAATTGTTAAACATCATAACATTTCTTCCCTTGGGATCCAGTTTTTAATTTTTTGTTGAGATTTTATATTTTTCAAGCCACTTTAAAATTAATTCCTACCTACTTGTTCAACAGACTACACCGGTCTCACAAGTACTTTGTTCACTTTCTATCTTATTTCAAGATTAGAATTGTTGAATCAAAGCGAAAACCACCCTTAAGTAGCCTAATTAAAAGAAACCTTTCAACATTTATTAATAAGTGTTTGATCGTTATTCAACGGGAAACCACATTAACACTTTAAGGTCTCTCTTGACTTTGAAGGAAGAGATTCGTGCCCGGGATCATTTGTTTCGTGTCATTATTGACATCACATTTATTCCTAAAAAGAGTTGCTTTATTTCTTTTCTTTTTACACTCTTAGCACGAAAATCTTTGATTTTCCAAAATTCTGGTACTAATAATTACAGGCTGTTTTATTGCATCGGTGGTTAATTATTAAGACGTGGTCAAAATTCATCCACGTGGGAGTATCCTTCAAAAGATGTTGTTACAGGGATAAGATGAAGGGTTGCTGACTCAGGCGGGAGATAAATGGATTGAATTTCAAACGGCGGTAAAAAGGGACGCATGCGAATTTGAAACGCCCATTCCATAACTGACGTCGTAGACGCGTGTGCGAATATGAAGCGGTTCCTCTCTGGCACAAAACAGGCGCGTGTGGATTTGAAACGGTTTCTTCAGAAACTACGCTTGTTGGGCGGCGTGTTCCAAGGAATCTGACACTCTCTCTCATGCGTGATCATCGCATACCTTAACTGTCACGCATCTGTCATTCCGGGAAAACCTTTCGTATTTCGATAGAAGATTTGAACATATTTTTCTCTCTCCTTACACCCACTATAAAAGGCAGTCTCCTCTCCCATTTACCTCTTTACCGCATCAAAATTCCCAAGAGAGCAAAAACTCCCTGAAAACCTAACTGTTCATCATCTTCTTCTCCACTTCAACAATGGCAGAATCATCGTCTGTTCATGCTACTTCCCACATCCTTCCCATTCGCCCTCACCAATGTCTGGTGATTGATCTAACCCCTCAGGCGTACGATTCCTATATGTTCCCGATTATTGAGTGCCTAAAATATTCCCCTATCGCTCCTGCACTTTCACGGGTAGAAACAGTACCCATGGTGATTTTATCACAGATCTATGCGACTGCACATTATGATAAAGCAGTCGATAGAATCTTCTTCGAGGTTGCTGATCACAAAACCTCGATTTCCAAGCAACGATTTGCTTCTTTGCTAGGGTTTGCTGTTGACCCTTCTAGGGTTAATCCGGAGACGATTCCACTTGGGCACCTCTACAATATGTTTTACAATATGGGGTACACGGAGGCGCTCACCTCCGTCGCGAAGTTTAAAAAATCATGCTTGCCGCCACAGTGGAACGGTATGTTCACTGTCCTTTTCAAGGGTTTATCTGAACGGAGCTCAGGATCAGACGACTCCAGTCGACTCTTGTTGTTGATCATGTACGGCGTCTACAATGGCGTCAACCTTGATTATGGGTTAGTTCTCTGGCAACAACTCATCCAAAGCCTCTCTTCTTCTTCACGACATTCTGAGGTGTCGTATGCAAGGTTCTGGACCATCGTTGCTAAATGGGCGATGGATAAGCAAGATGTCCCAACTCCTGATGGTGCATCGATGTCTTCGATTGGTACATTCCATACCACGAAGATTATCGTCTCAGATGCATCAAAGTTCTCTTTCATTGGCTCTATTCCGGAGACCATGTACGGCGATGTTCCGTCTGACAGCAGGATCATCTGGACTATTAAGGAGTTCAAGCAGTCTGGACCGAGGGAACTCACACAGGAGATGCTCAAGTCCATCCATGATGCTGATAAGCCTGTTCATAGAGGCAAAAAGGCAGATAAAGGGAAGCAAGTGACCAAAGGGGCTAAAGGTCCTTCTCCCAGGAAGAGGAAACCAACCAAAGCTGCACAGTTCCCGCAGCCGAAGAGGCGAAAGACTCAACCGAAGCAAAAGCTCATAATCGCTTCCTCTTCGAGTGAATCAGAAGGTGAGAGTTCGGATTCGGACGGCTCTCAAAGAGGCGAAACCCCTCCAAGAGGCAACACCCCACCCCGATCACCTACACCAGACATGGAAATCCATATCTCACCAATTCCCTCTCCCACTCAAACAATCCATACTTCCATTCCCCCCATAAACCCCTCTACCACCATTCCTAAAACCTCTTTCCCTGTACCACCACCCATTTTCACCGATACAACAACAACAACCACTGCAAAGGTTACAACCAACATATCTGATACGGGGGTTCATACCGATGCAACCGAACCACCACCTGTAACCGAACCCCAACATACAACCGAAACCCAACCACCACCCGAAACTACCCCCACTCACACTCAACCTGAACCCACTCATACCACAACACCCCCAGCTTCTCCACCCCCAACATCTCCAGGTCATGCCTCTGATGGAGATAACCCTTTCCTTGGAGGGGAAAATATGACCTTCGATTCGGTCTACTTTAGTCCGTTTCAGGTCCAAAGCAACGACGATGAGCAAGCTCCAGTTACAAAGAAGCGCCTAAAGGAGCTGCATGAGAAGGTTGACCTGCTTATTGCCTCATCCTCCAACTCTCAATCCTCTCTCTCTGAGGCCGCTCTTCAGAAGATTGTTGATGCCTTCTCCAGGGCTCAGCATGATTCCGTCGCTTCTGCTTCTGCAGCAATTGATGCCTCGACAAAATCCTGTGAGGCAGCGACCGAAAAAGTCGATAAACTATTTTCCGACGCCTTTTCCCTGTTAAATTCCTTACAGGAGAGTGCCGCTGCAACCCAGACAACGTTGGAACCGATTGTTCAACAATTGGCCACGTTCGTCTCAACAGAGTCGAAGTCGTTCGCTACCCTTCGCCAATCAATCAGTGACGACAACTCTGCCCTTCGGACATCTATCGACGAGCGCCTCTCTAAAATCCAGGAGGATCTTGCTTATGATAACTCGTTGATGGATGCTCTCGCAAGGAAGACCACTGCCCTCAAGGTAAAGAGTGCTCAACTTTCAAGTTCTCAACAACAACTTGACGCTCTTCGATCCGAACGGGAAGTGATAAGGACGTGTGTTTCGGATGTACACTCCGCAATCTCTAACATCCTAGAAGCGCACGATCCCATTCTGAACCACACTGTGAGTCGAACCCTTGCAGAAAAACTCGCCCCTGCCCTGGATCTTCTCAGCAAAATTGAAGGGCTGCCTAGTTTCGTGTACACTCCGAAACAAGGGGGAGAAAAGGAGTTCGGATCTCAACCACCTCCTTCCTCAAAAGCTGCTCACACAACCGAACCTCCTCCTACAGGTCAATCTTTGAGTTCGGGTGTGAAGAATAAAGGAAAGAAGATAGCTAAGGAAGAAGATGAAGATGATAAAGAAACCATTGCTGACTTGCTGAAACGCAAAAATAGTCGCAATGTTGATGATGACAACATTCGTGTGGCGCGAGAAGCTGAAGAAGCCGAACGCAAGAAGAAAGAAGCTCACGATCTCCTCGAGAGCAGGAAGACTCTTTTCCCTGCTTGGACTCGAGAGAGAATGATAAAGGAGGCTATAGATACTCCAAGCATCCTATGGCTCAAACCGGTGATCTCCTTCGACTGCTACAATTCTGTCGACTCGCAGTTCGACATGCCCTTAACCCGAAAGGCGTTTATCTTCCACGCCTTCTCCAACATTTTTGAAGTCTCTCATCCTCATCCTGAGGTTGATCGGGAGTTAATCGAGTTCTATCTGAAGGCCGCTCAACCACAGTACCAAACTTGGATTGCTCAGAAGATCGTTAATGTTCGGGTTTTGAAGCCATATACCGAAGGTAGATTCATCAACGTTCGGTTCAGGGTGATCAGAGGGTCTGCAAGAACCGAACATCTCATATCCTTAGCAGATCTGCCGAACCTCAACCCCCATGACTGGATCATTCTGCACAACATCCTCTTGACGAATGTAGCTGAATATGGTCTGATTATAGACCATCTCAAAAGGATGTTAGTTTGTTATATCATGGAGGTCGCCTTGATGGATCAGGAGATTGCCACAGTCTTCAAGAAGAAACCGAAGATCTCTCCTGTTGGCTCGGCCAGTGATCTCAATCAGATGAAGATGGGAAAGATTGACCCAAGGCGAAACTCGGTCATGTTTACTAGGGCTGAAGGACAGAAATGTCTCTTTGCCTTAGCGGATAAACATCTTTATACCACTGCTTGTCTTGAGGATGTGCTAGGGATCATCCATCGGTGTACAGAGAATACAGTGGATGATATCAAATACTTCGACGATATGATACAGTGGTACATCCGATTCAGACAGACGATACTTGCCCTTATCTCGCGTCTGTTTCAGACTGTAAAGAAGAAGGTTCCTGCTGCTGCTGGCCCAAGCAAGAAGTAAAGATCTCGCTCCAATTGACGCAAAGGGGGAGATTGTTGGGTTGCAGATTCGTTTAGAATTGCATCATTGGGCTCGGTTAATAGTCCAATTACTTTGTACTCCGGTTTGGGCCTGTCCAACCATGAGCCTGTTAGGTTTACTATATAATAATATGCTTGCATGCAAATTAGGTTAACGATCTAGAGTACGATTGATAGAAGAAGATAGCATTACAAAGTTCTTTCTTTATCATTCCTGTAAACCTTCTAACCCTCTACAGTTGATGTTCTTTATCGAGCTCTTCTGAGGGTTGTTTTATAATCATTCGACTCGTGTGATTCATTCTTGAGTTGTTTACTGCTTTCGTGTTCTTGCTGTTTGTTCTTTATATTACCTGTTTAAGATCTAATCGATCTTCATGTTTAGTTTTAATCGTATCAATGTGAGTCATCATGAATCGTGTCTCATATGCTTCAGGTATAGGATCGATTGCATGTGCTATAATATTTATCCTTTCTAAATTTTTCCAAATGCCTGGGGGAATTAAGAGGGGAAAAGGACTAGAATTGGATATGACTAAAATGATTAAGCAATGTTGGAGGACAATCTAAGGTTTACCAAAGATTGGTTGCTCATGGACAGTTGGAAGTATAGTGTTAATTTTGGAAGGACCATATTGACATATTATGAAAGGAGGAAACTCTTGTTCAGAAGTGATAGTCAAAATGGGAATATGGAAATGTCTCCATAGTTGGAAGTTATTCAATCTGTGTAAGATTAGAAAACTTAATGCAAGAAGGATGTTCAAAGAAATTTACTTTGAATATGAGACTTCATTTCCATGGTGTTGATCTCCATTGGAATACTCTGTAATGACTGTTAACAAGTCTTTGTGACTTCGTGCATAATCATTATAAGAGGATCAGTGCATATAAGTTTAAAATCTAATAGATTTTGGTAAATGGTAGGAATTTGGTATTCTTACATTTACGATAAGGATTTGGGATTGTGAAATGAGAATCATTGGAATTATGTTCAATCGATCTATTTCACAAAGTAAAGATCATAGACAAACTTAGTGTGCATACTTGGTGTATGGTGTAACTAATGTTTGCACAAACATAGTGTACATACTTGGTGTATGGCATAACTATTGTTTGGATAAACATAGTGTGCATGCTTAGAGCATGGCATGACTATTGTTTTGATTCAAGTATAAAGTTGATTAGTTGAAACATTATACAATGAATAATGTGTAATTAATATGGTGATAAATAAAAGGTGTTCTATTTATATTCATAAGTTCTGATACCATATTGGATTCGATTATTCTTGTGTTTCACTTTTAATGTTTTGAATTCAAGAATAACTAGGTCATTCCTCCCGAATGACTAAGTTATTCAAACCATCCACAGTCGATAATACGTTGGAAGTAGGTATTAAGGCAATACTATCATGAAGCTGGCTTGTAAATGTCTAAGGTGTTGGACATAGCGAGAGTTGCTACAACATTCAAGAGTGCTCATAAGTTCTGATTATTGGATTAAACCCACGCTCATTTGAATCTCTTCATTGATTTTCTCACGAGTGATCATGAAACGATAATATCTTATATTCTTGAAACCTAGAGATTGGATTTATTGACTATGAGTTGGTTATACATTGATTGTATTAAAATGTATTGGTAACTTGATGTTATAAAACATGCCTTTGTGTATGATTCAACAAGTAGTAGAACAAGCATATCAGTCGAAGTTTATCCATTCATTTTACCCTTTAATGGATAAAAGCGATATCTGTGGTCCCCTCGATGATTTAGTGATGACACCGTGAAGTGCTTGGCCAAGCCTGGACTGATTTGATTTGTTCAATTAGTCGGTCGTCAAAAATCGGAAATCGGGAAACAATAGATGGACAAAGAGAATGATTATAATCCATGTCTCAGTCCATATGATATCTAGAATTGAGGAATATATGATCCCTTATCTAATGGACGCATCATTGATTTGTTCAGAGTTTGACAGCAGTTTTTAAGAGCTACGATTGCTAGTTGGGTTTTGGAATCATACGCAAGAATAGTTTTAGACTTATCCAAGTGGGAGACTGTTGGATTAGATGTCTAAGCCAATAACTATTATTGATATGTATTCGGCCGGACTTGGCATGGTCCATTTGGGTTGCATATTAATATGAAATCATACTAGTGATTTTTATTAATAAATTATAAGTTCTAATATATTAATATGAAATCATATTATTTAATTAGTATTGATCAAGAACTAATTTAGAATTAATATAGTGATCAAAAGGAACTAACTGAATATGGACTCTTATATATATATATATATATATATATATATATATATATATATATATATATATATATATATATATATATATATATATATCTGTGTGTGTGTGTGTGTGTGGTGGGCCAAGTTCATTTAGGTTGGCCTAAGTTATCATGCATAGTCCATGGAGTGTTTAACCCATGGATCCTATGGGAATGAAAGTGTTGGATAAGGTGTCTAAGTCCATAACAATTTCTGGTTAGTACTTGACCCGACCCGGCATGGTCCATTTGGGTTGCATGGCACCATGCAATTGGATAGACTAAATGAGAGAAATAACACTTGGAGATTATTAATATATTATAAGTTCTAATATATTAATAATATTATTTGATTAGTTTGATCAAAGAATTAATTTGGAATTAATTAAGTGATCAAAAGATAACTAATTAAATATATGGGTTGATTATGTAAATCATTCATATCTTGTATAGTGGGCTAAGAGGCTCCATGGATTATCAAGTTGGGTTCCACCCATAGGATGCTCCATGGATGCTCCATGGGATTTACAAACCTATGGGTCATGGAAATGAAGAGTCATGACACATTAGGGTTTACATGGTGTAACCCTAGATGTGTCAACACTATATAAGAGTCCCATTATCCACCAAAATCGGCTACACATAAGAAAATAGAGGGCTAGGCCGACTTCAAGAAGTGTGTATTCTCTCAAAGGTCCTTCCAAGAGCATTTGGTGTTGTGTGAAGCATTTGAGGCATCACACTTGGGGTGCTAGGCTCACAAGGTTTCTAGGAACATAAGCAACAACAAGGTAAGTTATTCTATCTTTCATTCAAGTTAAAATTGTTCCCCATGTATGCTAGATAGGAATATAACCTTGGAATTCAACTTTGCATGATAATTAGACAAACATAGATCCAAGGTTATTAGGGTTGCATGTACACTTAGGAAGTATTAGAATGCTCAAAACCCATCAGTGGTATGAGAGCCTATGCTTGTTTGTTTGTTATTTGTGCTTAAAAGTTGAAAAAAGTCAAAAAACTTGTTGTCTGCCTGATGAACTCGCCGAGTCCATGGGGAGACTCGCCGAGTTCACTTGTATCTTCAACCTACTCGCCGAGTAGGTTCATGCACTCGGCGAGTAGGAGCCACAGAGTGCAGATTTTCGACTTTAGTTGTTGGAAATGGACTAGAAACATTACCCTAAACTGTTTTGGTACTTGAAAACTTGGTTTAGATGGTGTAATGTCTTTGCTAATCCATTTACAACAACTAGTTATCAAAATTACAAAGTTTTAAGTGTAATTTTGATTTATGAAAGTATTCATATTCATGTTCTTGATCTTATGATGTTTAGATGATCATAGAAATTATTTGTAACCTATGTGGTAGTTTAATTCTTGATCATAATGTGTTTTAATGGAGTCCATAACTTGTCCTCAAGTTATGGAAAACCAAAAGTCACTTGAGTTAAAACCATTAAAAGAACACAAGAGTTAGGAAAATAAAGAGTCTTCATTTTATTACTCTATTAAACTCATAAGTTACAAGAAATGAAAAGTTTTGAAAGTTTACAAAACTTGCCCTCAAGTTTTGGAACAAGTAAAGTCATGTTAAAAACTTTAGTTCTAACCCTTAGAATTTTAAAAGTTAAAATTCAACCCTTATACTTATATTATTATGATTTAATAATTATATATATATATATATATATATATATATATATATATATATATATATATATATATATATATGTGTGTGTGTGTGTGTAAGAACAAAGTCGTCTAACCGCTAGTACGCCTCATTCACGAAGCCGGTCTACAAGGTGGGTATAACGTTGTTGCCTATAAAGTGGCAACTTAATGGGTGTCCACTCTCACCCACCGCTTGCTTGACCGGTGGAGGGTCGTTAGCCAAACAGGTAAGACAAGGACTTATAAATTCTCATTAAAAGTATGATGAATATTATAAAGTAACTAAATGTTTTATTAAATTCCCAATCTTAGTTACTTTAGGAAAAATGTGAATAAGGTGCTAATCCATGAAATTACACTTTACACTTTGTTTAAGTCATTGGTGGAGCGTGTGTGGTTAATCGGCACACTAACTTGGAGTTAACAAGGTAGGTAAAGGGTGACTTAAAGTTTATTATATTATCGGTGGAGCGTGTGTGGTTTACCGGCACATCGATTGAGTGATAAACTTTAAGGGTACCAAGTGATTTGCATGGTTACTTCACACCTCGTTTTGTGATCCTCGGTATCCCAGTCACAAAACTTTGAGGGCACACTCGAGATTGAAACATGCCTTTGAAAAGTTCATTGAATCTCAAAGAATCTAGGAATTTCTAAGAACCAATCAAAAACCTAATATTTAATATTTCGGTTTTCATGGTGGAAATTGGTGAATCGTCATTCACCTACATTTCAAATATGTTATAGCTTGGATTACGGCATACCTCTTCTAAGTTATAATATATTGTGATTGGGTCCTAGCCTCAATATTACATTTGGGTGTTTTATTAAGGACTCTCTTAATATCTAAACTAATCTTGTCCTCTTCCTTCAGATGTCTTCAAACAATGCTGCTTCTGGCTCTAACCCTAATGGCTCCTTTACTCTTATGAACTTGTGTGGGAAAGTCACTTTTGATGGATCCAACTTCAATGAGTGGATCAGAAACATCAGGATGATTACCTGCTACGAGGACAAAGAATATGTCCTTGACAAGGAGCTTAAGGAGATTGATGAGACCACTGCAACTCCTCAGGAGATCGCTGACTTTCAGGCACATGAAAGGGATGCTACGAAAGTGGCATGCATCATGATGGCCACGATGACAGCGGAACTCCAAAAGTCTTATGAGGATTTCTACCCTTATGAAATGCACCAAGATCTGATGGAAAGATACCATCAAAGTGCACGACAAGAGAGGTATGAAATCATCTACTCCATGATAACAGCCATGATGAAGGACGGGGAATCCGTCATGAGCCACATGCAGAAAATGCAAAGGTATGTGGATCGTTTGCTGAAGCTTAATGTGAACTTCCCTAAGGAGCTTGCAATAGATATAATTTTGCACTCCTTACCATCGTGCTATGATTAATTCCGCATGACATATCACATGAATAAGGAAGAAGTCACACTCAGCAAACTTCAAGGACTTCTCAAGACCGCAGAATCAGGTCTTAAGTGGAAGTCGGTTGTTAACACTCCTACTCCAAACTCTACTCCGGTTTTGGCAATCGGGAAAAGTCGAGGGAAGAAGAGAAAGAGCTCTTCGAAGGGTACCAAGGCTTGGACCCTTGATGGCTCTTCTTCAAGTGGAACCAAGAAAGGTTTCATCACTCCTTCTTCTGACCCAAAAGAGGATGAATGCTTCTATTGCCATGAAAAATCACATTGGAAGCGGAACTGCCCAAAATACCAGCAAGATGTGAAGGATGGGAAAGTTAAACCCAACCATGCAGGGATTTACACTATCATTTCTAATAACTCACCCCATTCTAAATCTTGGGTCCTTGATACCGGTTGTGGTATTCATATTTGTTGTGACTTGCAGGGACTAAGAAGAAGTGAGAATGTGGAGCAAGGAAGAATAAACTTAATCATGGGGAATAGGAAAGCTTTACCTGTCACCAAGATTGGAGTTTATACTTTATCGCTAAGTAGTGGGTTTAGTTTAGATTTGAATAAGTGTTGTTATTCTCCAGAAATGGCAAGAAATATTATTTCCTTTCATGCATTGTATAAACAAGGTTTCACCTTTTCGTTTGATAATGAAGTTGGTTCGATTAATGCTTTCTATAATAATGTTCTTTATTTTAAAGCATTACCTTGTGATGGCGTGTATGAAACAGTATATGTGGTTGATAACTTAGGAAATAATGTATTGTGTATTGATTCTGTTAATAATAATAACTTGGATAAAGCATCATTATGGCATTGTCGTCTTGGACATATAAGCAAGAAACGCATAGGCCAACCCCAAAAGGATGGAGTCTTGGAGTCATTTGACCTAAGGTCAGATGATAGTTTCGAATCATGCTTACTTGGTAAAATGACAAAGTCACCCTTCACAGGCTCGTGTGAGAGGGGTGAAGGTTTGTTGGACCTTGTACACACGGATGTGTGTGGACTATTCAAACATGCCACAAGGGATGCTAATCGTTATTATTTGACTTTTACTGATGATTACAGTAGATATGGATATGTCTACTTGATCAAGCATAAGTCAGAGACTTTCGAAAGGTTTAAGGAATTTAAACAGGAAGTCGAGAATCAGTTGGGCAGGAACATTAAGATGCTTCGATCCGATCATGGTGGTGAGTATCTTAGTTTAGAGTTCCTTGACTATCTAAGGGAATGTGGGATAGTCTCACAATTGACACCTCCTAGAAAACCACAGTTGAATGGTGTGGCTGAGAGGCGTAATTGAACCTTGTTGGATATGGTTCGTTCCATGATGAGTCGAGCTTCGCTACCAATCTCATTCTGGGGGTATGCCTTAGAGACTGCCGCCCATATCCTTAATCTAGTCCCTACAAAGAAAGTTGCCAAAACTCCTCACGAGATGTGGACTGGTAAAGTACCCAAACTAGGCCACATCAAGATTTGGGGTTGCGAGGCTTTGGTGAGACGCGAGACTCATGATAAGCTCGAACCCCGAAGCGAGAGGTGTATTTTCATCGGCTACCCACAGCAATCCTTTGGTTACCTCTTCTACAGACCTAGTGAAAATGTGGTCTTTGTAGCTAGGAGGGCTTTCTTTAGAGAGAGAGAGAGAGTTCATAAGCCAAGGAAACAGTGGGAGGCAAGTTGATCTTGAAGAAATTCAAGAGTCAAGCAGTGAAGGAACTTCAAACCGTAGCACTCAACTTGAGGAGGAAACTCCTGTTGAGCCAATTGACAAGTATGTACCTCTGAGGCGTTCCACAAGGGTTAGGAATGCTCCTGAGCATTACTATAGATTCCATATTACTGCAGAAGGAGATATACTTATCAGTGATGAGACACTGATAGGTTTGGATGAACCTAACAGTTACGCGGAAGCCATGGCAAGCCCTGAGTCAGCCAAGTGGAAAGAGGCAATGGACAACGAAATACAGTCCATGTATGACAATCAAGTTTGGAACTTGGTTGAGAATGTACCAGGTCGTAAGACAGTAGGGTGCAAATGGGTCTTCAAGAAGAAGACCGACATGGATGGTAAAGTACACACTTATAAGGCTAGACTGGTTGCAAAGGGCTTCTCTCAAATTCCTGGAGTGGACTATGATGAGACATTTTCTCCAGTAGCTAAGATTAAGTCTATTCGGGTTCTGTTGGCCATAACTGCATTTCATGACTATGAAATATGGCAAATGGATGTCAAAACCGCATTCCTTAATGGAAAGTTGGCTGAAGATGTTTACATGAGTCAGCCAGAGGGTTTTGCAGCAACGAGTACCCTAATAGAGTGTGTAAGCTTGAGAAATCCATTTATGGATTGAAGCAAGCACCTCGCAGATGGAATCTTTGCTTTGATGAAAAGGTCAAGGAATTTGGCTTTTCTAGGAGTGAAGATGAGTCTTGCGTGTATGTCAAGGCTAGTGGGAGTATAGTTAGCTTTTTGGTGTTGTATGTGGATGACATACTACTCACAGGAAATGACATCCCAACCCTGCAGGAAGTTAAGTCCTGGCTTGGGAACTGTTTCTCTATGAAGGACCTAGGAGAAGCTACCTATATTCTAGGGATAAGGATCTTGAGAGATCGGAGTAAAAGACTAATTGGACTTAGTCAGAGTACCTACTTGGATAAGGTGCTGAAGAGATTCAGCATGCAGGACTCCAAGAAAGGAGAGTTACCCATCCAGAGTAACACCAGATTGAGTAAGACACAAAGCCCTATCACTGAAGCTGAGATAGCAGAAATGAGTCGAATACCTTATGCTTCGGCTGTAGGATCGATCATGTATGCTATGACGTGTACTCGACCTGATGTAGCCTTTGCCCTGAGCATGGTTAGCAGGTATCAGGCGAACCCTGGCAAGGCACACTGGACTACGGTAAAGAATATCCTCAAGTACCTACGGAGGACTAAGGACTGGGTCCTTACCCTCAGTGGGAGTGATGACTTGAGAGTTGTAGGGTATAGTGATGCTAGTTTCCAGACTGATAGGGATAATTTCCGCTCTCAGTCGGGCTAGGTCGTTACCCTAAACGGAGGAGCAATTTCTTGGAAGAGTTCCAAGCAAGAGACAGTGGCTGATTCAACTTGTAAATCAGAGTATATTGCAACTAGCGAGGCGGCAAAGGAGGCGATATGGCTGTAGAACTTCATTGGAGACCTTGGAGTTGTACCAGCTATTAAAGAGCCAATGGAAATTTTCTGTGATAGTGAAAGTGTTGTTGCCTTAGCCAAGGAACCAAGGGATCACGGGAGATCCAGACACATCGACAGAAAATACCATTTTATCAAACATCGAATAGAAGAAGGACTCCTCGTGGCAAAGAGGGTATCATCGGATGAGAACCCAGCAGATCCCCTCACGAAGGGACTGACTCGGGTTAAGCATCTTCAGCATGCTCGGAGCATAGGGCTGAAGGATGATATTAGATTTAGTAGTTAGATAACCTTGAAATTTGTAAAGTGTAATTGACATTAGATGATGAATAAAAGGTGTTTTATTTATGAGTAAAGTGTTGCTATCTCTTGTCGATCGTTTACTATATTTCTTTTGCATGTTTTGACTTCCAGAATAGTTTTGTTTGGTATAACATATTATTCAAACCTCCATAGTCGGTCATATGTCGGAAGTAGGTATGAATCAAGACTGTCATGATTGGTTGCAGAGGTCTAAGGTGTTGGACAAGGCTACAACAATCATGAGTGCTCATAAGTTCTAAGCATTGGACTCAACCCACGCTCACTAGAATCACTTCATGGAATTCTATCTCGAGTGATCGTGAGACGGTAATATCATATAAGTCTTCAAACCTAGAGATATGATTTGTTACTTACAAGTTGGTTATGCATTGATTGTACGAAAACGCATTGGTAACTCGATGTTAAAAAACATGCTTTTGTGTGTAATTCAATGAGTGGTAGAACAAACATATGAGTCGAAGTTTATCTGTTCCTTCTTCGATTAGAAGCTGATATTTGGGCCCCTCGATGATTTTGTTTTGACCTATGTACCGGGCCCGGTCATAACTAAGTTGATGTGTTCAATTAAGTTCTTTGTCAAACAAATCGGAAATCGAGAAACAAACTGATGGACAATAAGTAAGACATTGTTCCATGTATTTGTCCGGCTGATATCTAGAACAGAAGATTATATGATCCCTTATCTTAAATGGCATACCATCATCTTCTCAGTTCCGAGAGACCTTGAAAGAGCTACGATTGCCGGTCGGTTCCTGAAGTACTGGAGTTATAGTTATTAGACTTATCCAAGTGGGAGACTGTTGGATAACGTGTCTAAGTCCATAACTATTTATGGTTAGTACTTGACCCGACCCGGCATGGTCCATTTGGGTTGCATGGCACCATGCAATTGGATAGACTAAATGAGAGAAATAACACTTGGAGATTATTAATATATTATAAGTTCTAATATATTAATAATATTATTTGATTAGTTTGATCAAAGAATTAATTTGGAATTAATTAAGTGATCAAAAGATAACTAATTAAATATATGGGTTGATTATGTAAATCATTCATATCTTGTATAGTGGGCTAAGAGGCTCCATGGATTATCAAGTTGGGTTCCACCCATAGGATGCTCCATGAGAGTTACAAACCCATGGGTCATGGAAATGAAGATTCATGACACATTAGGGTTTACATGGTGTAACCCTAGATGTGTCAATACTATATAAGACTCCCATTCTCCACCAAAATTGGCTACACATAAGAAACTAGAGGGCTAGGCCGACTTCAAGAAGTGTGTATTCTCTCAAAGGTCTTTCCAAGAGCATTTGGTGTTGTGTGAAGCATTTGAGGCATCACACTTGGGGTGCTAGGCTCACAAGGTTTCTAGGAACATAAGCAACAACAAGGTAAGTTATTCTATCTTTCATTCAAGTTAAAATTGTTCCCCATGTATGAGAAATAGGAATATAACCTTGGAATTCAACTTTGCATGATAATTAGACAAACATAGATCCAAGGTTATTAGGGTTGCATGTACACTTAGGAAGTGTTCTAATGCTCAAAACCCATCAGAAAGTTCATGGGTATTAGGGTTTACATGAATGTAACCCTAATCCTCCACACTATATAAAGAGGTCCATGGTTTATGAAATGGCACTAGTGTGTATACACATGAGGGAAAAACTGATTTGGTGAAAGTATCATTATTCTCTAGTTATTCCAAGGGTTCTTGGTGTTGTGTGAACCATTTGAGGTGCAACACTTGAGGCACTCGGCTCTAAAAGGTTCAAGACTTCAAGCTCCATCAAAAGGTATGTCATTCTACTAGATTCTTGTAGTATAGTTGCTTCATAGTAAGCTAGTTAGGATGAAACCTTGGGATATTGAATATTTGCATGTATAATAAAGAAAACATAGATCCAAGGTTTATAGGGTTGCATGTACACCATATGAGTGTTAGAATGCTCAAAATCCATCAGTAACCAAAACTCACACTTCGAGAACTTGGCAACAACCGTTCCTACCTCAAAACTCCTAGAAGCTTTCAAAGGTGCTCCTCATGCTGCACTAAGATGTCATCAATGAACACAATGACAGATCAGTCGAGCATTGGCCTGCACACCTGATTCATCAAATGCATAAACACTACAGACATAATGGTGAGCCCAAATGGCATCACCATGAACTCTTAATGCCCATAATAAGTCTGAAACATGGTCTTTTCCATGCCCTCCTCTCTCACCCTCACCTGATGATACCCTGACCTCAAGTTGATCTTGGAGAACCAAGATATACCCTAAAACTGATCAAAGAGTTCATCATCCATGGAAGAGGATAACGGTTCATCACCATTAACTTGTTCAACTCCCAATAATCAAAGCACATCCAGTGTGAACCATCCTTCTTTTTGATGAAAAACATCAGCGCTCCCTATCGCAAATTACTCGGTCTCATTAACTGCTTGCCCAACTGCTCCTAAAGCTGAGAGGAAAATTGTTGCATCTCGGTTGGTGCCAACCAGTACGGCACCTTGGCAATCAGGTATGCACTTGGCACTAGATCAATTCTGTGACATCCCCAAAATCTTGGCCAGAAAAGACCGATTTCATTTATGCTTTTTAAACATTTTCAGAGTAAATCCTTTTAGTTTTAAAAGAGATGCGGAATTTGTTCCCAAAAACAAAACATGATAAAATAGATATTTATCAAAACATTTCATAAAGAAATATGATTTCATTTCATAATCAAAAGTCGGGATGTCATGTTCCGATACAGATCATAAAGCATAAACGATAACATTACAAGTCGTTCAACAAATATATACATATACAGACTTGTAAACAAAAACAACTTGATGATTCGCCCATCTTAAGCTCTTGCGCCACTTCTTGTAATACAAATAAGCTGAGTGGGTCAGGCTTGGGAGCCTGGTGAGCATATAGGGTTTTCAACCCACAATAATTATATTTAATTTCAACAATCCACAATAAACCCAATTACCCATTCCCGTTATCCTCACTTTACATCCCTAAAATAACTTTTATTATAAGGAACCTAATTCAAGATTTTCATCGGGACGGACATTACTGCAGAGGGGCTTCCTCAACAATAAGTGCCCTAAAGGCAACCATGTGGGGGATAGAGTACACCGGTGAACACGTCGTTCACAACACCTACAGGTAATGAGCCTGCTAGTGTTCCACAGGACAGTCTAGAATAGTCCGTGGTCGTCATCCATACTCTGTTGAATGACTAGAATAACACCAATAACACTGAGGCCTCTCATCTGTTTATTTCACACCAACTATCTACCCATGTTCTACCGAACATATTAGTAGATAAAAATATACATTTTATACATTGTTTAAAAACCTGTATAGCATGCTTAAATCAATACATATTCCACATAACAGATGAGGCATACACACATAACACGTATTTCATAGAGAATATATTAGATCTATGAGATAGAAGAGAGTGAATATACATTCACACATATAACATCAAAATATATACACATAGAATGTATTTTATATAGAATACTTCATAATATTGCGTCGGAATGAAAATAACTACACACTCACTTGATCAGAAGATGATCAGGCAGCACTACAGCTTGCAGAAGTAGTGTCTCTCCATAGATCTGGAAGATCTTCACAAAAACCGGGCTCCTTGCGGGCAGGGCTTCGGCTCGGAAATCTCACTTCTCGGGATCCTCGGGACTTCGGAACTTGCTTCGGGGCTCGGGAATAATACCGGGGCTTCGGGGTACAAACGGCACGCAAAACGAGGCAAAAGACTAGAGAGAAGGATGGAATTTGTAAAAGAACTAAGGCTGCCTTCGGATCCCCTTTTATAGGAAGCTGAACCCTCGCACGTACGCTGGCCGTACGAGGCTACGCGGGGCGTACGCCTCGGATCGTCAGCGCTTGCGTCATCGGAGGTACTCGAGTGCTGGCTTCGTCACGCTTCGCTCTACGCTGGGCGTACAGCAGTACGCGGGGCGTACTTCGGATAGGTCGGCTGACTCCTCTTCGGATAATATCGGAGGTTTTAATTAAAAATAAATATTAATTATTTAATAAACTTTAAAAATTCATATCTCCCTCATACGAACTCCGTTTTCGACATTCTTTATATCCACGCGTAGGTGAGACTACACTCTACAACTTTCGTTTAGACTTTGTCGGCTAATTTTGATTTTATTTTTATTATTTATTTTTAGGAGGCCGGGACAGAAAATTTTCTTTATAAATTCATAACTTCTTCGTCCGACGTCCGTTCTCGTCTGGCTTTTCATCGTTTTGCTATTAACAACGAGATCTTCGATTCCCGTTTAGATTGTTTCGGCTAAAAACCGCTCGATCTCAAATCAAGTATTCGGGCTACATACTGCCAAGTCGAAACTTCAGAAAATCATAACTTCCTCATACGAAGTCAGATTTGGGCGTTCTATATATATTCGAAAACCTCGTTTCAACTAATACAACATTATCCAATGATATCAAGTTTATTTTACACTTAAATTTTGACGCTCATTTTATTCTTAATTCAATTATATCACATAATTAAGCAAATAAACACATAACTCACATAATTCACAAATTCACAAATAATACATTCTTATTATTTCAAATTGGGTTACAAAGGTTAACCTAGACTTTTACATTGCTAAAAATGGCAAGCCCAGAAACACGGGCGTAATAAATTCTAAACTCAACTTGCCTCTTGGGAGGCACACATGGTAACACCGTTAGAAATACGTTGGCAAAATCCCTAACAACTGGCACATTTGAAACCGAGACCTACTCCCTAACCCAAGCATCAACAACATAAGCAAGATAATCCATACATCTATACTGAATATATTGTCAAGCCCTGGCTGGAGAACAAAATCCCAAACCAACCTAGGTATCTTCTCCATAGATAACTAGTTCTCCCCTACTTAGGGTTTCAACTACTACTCGCTGTCCCTCACAATGGATAATGGCACCAAACCTGCTCAGCCAATCCATCCCTACTATCATGCATACATCCCATGGGATTAGATCAATCGGATAAGGCACCCCAAAGATCTACAATACATTACCCTGATATACTCTGGATGTAGAGAGCACGTGTTCATTGGTGATAGAAACCCGCAACGGACTCTCCAACTTTCAAGGGGGCTTACCAAAATCTGTACTAAAAGATCAAGACACGAAGGAGCGACTCACCTCTGAGTCAAATAACACAAGAGCAGGAAAACAGTTCACTAGGAAGGGACCTAATAGAATCATAAACATAAGCATACCATAAAAGAGTTGACATAACAATAAATAGAAATATACTAGTCATGACGTTTGGTGTTTCTTTGGCCTCCGCGGTTGTGAACTGAAAAGCATGAACTTGATCCCTCAGGGGCTCCGTTGTTCATTGGTGCTCATTAGCAATCCTCAAAGTGGCTGGTGCCAGGGCCTGCACGGGCTTCGCGGCAAGAAATGGACATTTGACCTTCATATGGCCAACTTGATCACAATGGTAGCAAATCCTAATACTTGAAGCTGAGTTTGGTTGGCAACAATCCCTCACATAATGCCCCTTCTTGCCACATTTGTGGCATCCGGAAGTAAATCGACAAAGACCCTTATGAACCTTGCAACACTTACCACAAGCGCGACCCATCTGACTCCTAGATTTTACATCAGCTGCCTTAAGTTGCTTTGCCATTAGTTGTGACCACACAGGGGCCTACTGTTGGATAAGGTGTCTAAGTCCATAACTATTTCGGGATTGTACTTGACCCGACCCGGCATGGTCCATTTGGGTTGCATGGCACCATGCAATTGGATAGACTAAATGAGAGAAATAACACTTGGAGATTATTAATATATTATAACTTCTAATATATTAATAATATTATTTGATTAGTTTGATCAAGAATTAATTTGGAATTAATTAAGTGATCAAAGGATAACTAATTAAATATATGGGTTGATTATGTAAATCATCCATATCTTGTATAGTGGGCTAAGAGGCTTCATGGATTATCAAGTTGGGTTCTACCCATAGGATGCTCCATGGATGCTCCATGGGAGTTACAAACCCATGGGTCATGGAAATGAAGGGTCATGACACATTAGGGTTTACATGGTGTAACCCTAGATGTGTCAACACTATATAAGAGTCCCATTCTCCACAAAATCGGCTACACAAGATACACAATAAGAAACTAGAGGGCTTGGCCGATTTTGAGAAGTGTGTGTTATCTCAAGAGTCTTTCCAAGAGAATTTGGTGTTGTGTGAAGCATTTGAGGCATCACACTTGGGGTGCTAGGCTCACAAGGTTTCAAGGAACACAATCAACAACAAGGTAAGTTATGCTATCTATGATTCAAGTTAAAATTGTTCCCCATGTATGCTAGATAGGAATATAACCTTGGAATTCAACTTTGCATGATAATTAGACAAACATAGATCCAAGGTTATTAGGGTTGCATGTACACTTAGGAAGTGTTAGAATGCTCAAAACCCATCAATGGTATCAGAGCCTAGGCTTGTTTGTTTGTTATTTGTGCTTAAAAGTTGAAGAAAGTCGAAAATCTTGCTGTCTGACTGATGGACTCGGCGAGTCCATGGGGAGGACTCGTCGAGTTCATGTGTATCTTCAACCTACTCGGCGAGTAGGTTTATGCACTCGGCGAGTAGGGTCGACAGAGTGCAGAATTTCGACTTCAGTTGCTGGAAATGGATTAGAAACATTACCCTAAATTGTTTTGGTACTTGAAAACTTGTTTTAGAAGGTGTAATGTCTTTTCTAACTCATTTACAACAACTAGTTATCAAAATTACAAAGATTAAATGTGATTTTGATTCTTGAATGTGTTCATATTCATATTCTTGTTCTTATGATGTTTAGATGATCATAGGAATTATTTGTAACCTATGTGGTAGATTAATTCATGATCATAATGTGTTTTAATGGAGTCCATAACTTGTCCTCAAGTTATGGAAAACCAAAAGTCTCTTGGATTAAAAAAACCATTAAAAGAACACAAGAGTTAGAAAAATGAAAAGTCCTCATTTTATTACTCTATTAAACTCATAAGTTACAAGAAATGAAAAGTTTTGAAAGTTTACAAAACTTGCCCTCAAGTTTTGGAACAAGTAAAGTTAAGTTAAAACTTTAGTTCCAACCCCTAGAATTTTAAAAGATAAAATTCAACCCTTATACTTATATTATTATGATTTAATAATTATATATATATATGTATAAGAACAAAGTCGTCTTACCGCTAGTACGCCTCATTCACGAAGCCGGTCTATAAGGTGGGTATAAGGTTGTTGCCTATAAAATGGTGACTTAATGGGTGTCCACTCTCACCCACCGCTTGCTTGATCGGTGGAGGGTCGTTAGCCGAACGGGTAAGACAAGGACTTATTAATTCTCATTCAAAGTATGATGAATATTATAAAGTAACTAAATGTTTTATTAAATTCCCAATCTTAGTTACTTTAGGAAAAATGTGAATAAGGTGCTATTCCATGAAATTACACTTTACACTTTGATTAAGTCGTTGGTGGAGCGTGTGTGGTTAACCGGCACACTAACTTGGACTTAACAAGGTAGGTAAAGGGTGACTTAGGGTTTATTATAGTATCGATGGAGCGTGTGTGGTTAACCGGCACATCGATTGAGTGATAAACTTTAAGGGTACCAAGTGATTTGCATGGTTACTTCACACCTCGTTTTGTGATCCTCGGTATCCCAGTCACAAAACTTGGAGGGCACACTCGAGATTGAAACATGCCTTTGAAAAGTTCATTGAATCTCAAAGAATCTAGGAATTTCTAAGAACCATTCAAAAACTTAATACTAAAATATTGCGGTTTTCGTGGTGGAAATTGGTGAATCGTCATTCACCTACCTTTCAAATATGATATAGCTTAGATTACGACATACCTCTTCTAAGTTATATTATATTGTGATTGGATCCTAGCCTTAATATTACATTTGGGTGTTTTATTAAGGACTCTCTTATATCTAAACTAATCTTGTTCTCTTCCTTCAGATGTCTTTCAACAATGCTTCTGGCTCTAATCCTAATGGCTCCTTTACCCTTATGAACTTGTGTGGGAAAGTCACCTTTGATGGATCCAACTTCAATGAGTGGATCAGAAACATCAGGATGATTACCCGCTACGAGGACAAAGAATATGTCCTTGATAAGGAGCTTAAGGAGATTGATGAGACCACTGCAACTCCTCAGGAGGTCGCTGACTTTCGGGCACATGAAAGGGATGCTACGAAAGTGGCTTGCATCATGATGGCCACGATGACAGCGGAACTCCAAAAGTCTTATGAGGATTTCTACCCTTATGAAATGCACCAAGATTTGATGGAAAGATACCATCAAAGTGCACGACAAGAGAGGTATGAAATCATCTGCTCCATGATAACAACCATGATGAAGGACCGGGAATCCGCCACGAGCCACATGCAGAAAATGCAAAGGTATGTGGATCGTTTGCTGAAGCTTAATGTGAACTTCCCGGAGGATCTTGCAATAGATATTATTTTGCATTCCTTACCATCGTGCTATGATCAATTCCGCATGACATATCACATGAACAAGGAAGAAGTCACCCTCAGCAAACTTCAGGGACTTCTCAAGACCGCAGAATCAGGTCTTAAGGGGAAGTCGGTTGCTATCACTCCTACTCAAAACTCTACTCCGGTTTTGGCAATCGGGAAAAGTCGAGGGAGGAAGAGAAAGAGCTCTTCTAAGGGTACCAAGGCTCGGACCCTTGATGGCTCTTCTTCAAGTGGAACCAAGAAAGGTTTCATTACTCCTTCTTCTGACCCAAAAGAGGCTGAATGCTTCTATTGCCATGAAAAATCTCATTGGAAGCGGAACTGCCCAAAATACCAGCAAGATGTGAAGGATGGGAAAGTCAAACCCAACCATGCAGGTATTTACACTATCATTTCTAATAACTCACCCCATTCTAATTCTTGGGTCCTTGATACCGGGTGTGGTATTCATATTTGTTGTGACTTGCAGGGACTAAGAAGAAGTGAGGATGTGGAGCAAGGAAGGATAAACTTGATCATGGGGAATAGGAAAACTATACCTGTTACCAAGATTGGAGTTTATACTTTATCGCTAAGTAGTGGGTTTAGTTTAGATTTGAATAAGTGTTGTTATTCGCCAGGAATGGCAAGAAATATTATTTCCTTTCATGCTTTGTACAAACAAGGGTTTACCTTTTCATTTAATAATGAAGTTGGTTCTATAGATGTTTTCTATAATAATGTCTTTTATTTTAAAGCATTACCTTGTGATGGTGTGTATGAAGCTGTATCTGTTGTAGATAACTTGGGAAATAATGTTTTGCGTATTGATTCTACTAATAATAATAACTTGGATAAAGCATCTTTATGGCATTGTCGTCTTGGACATATAAGCAAGAAACGCATAGGCCAACTCCAAAAGTATGGAGTCTTGGAGTCGTTTGACCTTCAGTCAGATGATAGTTGCGAATCATGCTTACTTGGAAAAATGACAAAGTCACCCTTCACAGGTTCGTGTGAGAGGGGTGAAGGTTTGTTGGACCTGATACATACGGATGTGTGTGGACCATTCAAACATGCCACAAGGGATGCTAATCGTTATTATTTGACTTTTACTGATGATTATAGTAGATATGGATATGTCTACTTAATCAAGCATAAGTCAGAGACTTTCGAGAGGTTTAAGGAATTTAAACAGGAAGTCGAGAATCAATTGGGCAGGAACATTAAGATGCTTTGATCCGATCGTGGTGGTGAGTATCTTAGTTCAGAGTTCCTCGACTATCTAAGGGAATGTGGGATAGTCTCACAATTGACACCTCCCAGGACACCACAGTTGAATGGTGTGGCTGAGAGGCGTAATCGAACCTTGTTAGATATGGTTCGTTCCATGACGAGTCGAGCTTCGCTACCAATCTCATTCTGGGGGTAAGCCTTAGAGACTGCCGCCCATATTCTTAATCTAGTCCCTACAAAGAAAGTTGCCAAAACTCCTCACGAGATGTGGACTGGTAAAGTACCTAAACTAGACCACATCAAGATTTGGGGTTGCGAGGCTTTCGTGAGACGCGAGACTCATGATAAGCTCGAACCTCGAAGCGAGAGGTGTATTTTCATCGGTTACCCACAGCGATCCTTTGGTTACCTCTTCTACAGACCTAGTGACAATGTGGTCTTTGTAGCAAGAAGAGGAGTCTTTCGAGAAAGAGAGTTTATCAGCCAAGGAGACAGTGGGAGGCAAATTGATCTTGAAGAAATTCAAGAATCAAGCGGTGAAGGAACTTCAAACTCTAGCCCTCAACTTGAGGAGGAAACTCCTGTTGAGCCAATTGACAAATCTGTACCTCTGAGACGTTCCACGAGAGTTAGGAGTGCACCTGAGCATTACTATGGATTCCATATTACTGCAGAAGGTGAGACACTTATTAGTGATGGGACACTAGTAAGTCAAGATGACCCTAACAGCTACGAGGAAGCCATGGCAGGCCCCGAGTCTGCTAAATGGAAAGAGGCTATGGATAGCGAGATACAATCCATGTATAACAATCAAGTTTGGAACTTGGTTGAAAATGTACCAGGTCGTAAGACAGTAGGGTGCAAATGGGTCTTCAAGAAGAAGACCGACATGGATGGTAACGTACACACTTATAAGGCTAGACTGGTTGCAAAGGGTTTCTCTCAAATTCCTGGAGTGGACTATGATGAGACCTTTTCTCCGGTAGCCAAGATTAAGTCTATTCGGGTTCTGTTAGCCATAGCTGCATTTCATGACTATGAAATATGGCAGATGGATGTCAAAACCGCCTTCCTTAATGGAAAGTTGGCTGAAGATGTTTACATGAGTCAGCCAGAGGGTTTTGTCAGCAACGAGTACCCTAATAGAGTGTGTAAGCTTGAGAAATCCATTTATGGATTGAAGCAAGCACCTCGCAGATGGAATCTTTGCTTTGATGAAAAGGTCAAGGAATTTGGCTTTTCTAGGAGTGAAGATGAATCTTGTGTGTATGTCAAGGCTAGTGGGAGTATAGTTAGCTTTTTGGTATTGTATGTGGATGACATACTACTCATAGGAAACGACATTCCAACCCTGCAGGAAGTAAAGTCCTGGCTTAGGAAGTGTTTCACTATGAAGGACCTTGGTGAAGCTGCCTATATTCTAGGGATAAGGATCTTGAGAGATCGGAGTAAAAGACTAATTGGACTTAGTCAGAGTACCTACTTGGATAAGGTGCTGAAAAGATTCAGCATGCAAGACTCGAAGAAAGGAGAATTACCCATCCAGAGTAACACCAGATTAAGTAAGACACAAAGCCCTAGCACTGAGGCTGAGATAGCAGAAATGAGTCGAACACCTTATGCTTCAGCTGTAGGATCGATCATGTATGCTATGACATGTACTCGACCCGATGTAGCTTTTGCCTTGAGCATGGTTAGCAGGTATCAGGCAAACCCTGGCAAGGCACACTGGACTGCGGTAAAGAATATCCTCAAGTACCTACGGAGGACTAAGGACTGGGTTCTTACCCTCGGTGGGAGTGATGACTTGAGAGTTGTAGGGTATAGTGATGCTAGCTTCCAGACTGATAGGGATAATTTCCGCTCTCAGTCGGGCTGGGTCTTTACCCTAAACGGAGGAGCAATTTCTTGGAAGAGTTCCAAGCAAGAGACAGTGGCAGATTCTACTTGTGAATCGGAGTATATTGCAGCTAGCGAGGCAGCAAAGGAGGCGATATGGCTGAAGAACTTCATTGGAGACCTTGGAGTTGTACCAGCTATTAAAGAGCCAATGGAAATTTTCTGTGATAGTGAAAGTGTTGTTGCCTTAGCCAAGGAACCAAGGGATCATGGGAGATCCAGACACATCGACAGAAAATACCATTTCATTAGACATCGGATCGAAGAAGGACACCTCGTGGCAAAGAGGGTATCATCAGATGAGAATCCGGCAGATCCCCTCACAAAGGGACTGACTCGGGTTAAGCATCTCCAGCATGCTCGGAGCATAGGGATGAAGGATGATATTAGATTCAGTAGTTAGATAACTCAGAAATTTGTAAAGTGTAATTGACATTAGATGATGAATAAAAGGAGTTTTATTTATGAGTAAAGTGTTGTTATCTCTTGTCGATCGTTTACTATATTTCTTTTGCATGTTTTGACTTCCAGAATAATTTTGTTTGGTATAACATATTATTCAAACCTCCACAGTCGGTCATATGTTGGAAGTAGATATGAATCAAGACTGTCATGTTTGGTTGTAGAGGTCTTGGACAAGGCTACAACAATCATGAGTGCTCATAAGTTCTGAGCATTGGACTCAACCCACGCTCACTGGAATCACTTCATGGAATTCTATCTCGAGTGATCATGAGACGGTAATATCGTATAAGTCTTCAAACCTAGAGATATGATTTGTTACTTACAAGTTGGTTATGCATTGACTGTACGAAACCGCATTGGTAACTCGATGTTATAAAACATACTTTTGTGTGTAATTCAATGAGTGGTAGAACAAACATATGAGTCGAAGTTTATCTGTTCCTTCTTGGATTAGAAGCTGATATCTGGGCCCCTCGATGATTTTGTTTTGACCCATGTACCGGGCCCGGTCAGAACTAAGTTGATGTGTTCAATTAAGTTCTATGTCAAACAAATTGGAAATCAGGAAACAAATGCTGGACAATAAGCAAGACAATGTTCCATGTATTTGTCCGGCTGATATCTAGAACAGAGGATTATATGATCACTTATCTTAAATGGCGTACCATCATTTTCTCAGTTCCGAGAAACCTTGAAAGAGCTACGATTGTCGGTCGGTTCCTGAAGTACTAGAAGATATAGTTATTAGACTTATCCAAGTGGGAGACTGTTGGATAAGGTGTCTAAGTCCATAACTATTTCGGGCTTGTACTTGACCCGACCCGGCATGGTCCATTTGGGTTGCATGGCACCATGCAATTGGATAGACTAAATGAGAGAAATAACACTTGGAGATTATTAATATATTATAACTTCTAATATATTAATAATATTATTTGATTAGTTTGATCAAGAATTAATTTGAAATTAATTAAGTGATCAAAGGATAACTAATTAAATATATAGGTTGATTATGTAAATCATCCATATCTTGTATAGTGGGCTAAGAGGCTTCATGGATTATCAAGTTGGGTTCTACCCATAGGATGCTCCATGGATGCTCCATGGGAGTTACAAACCCATGGGTCATGGAAATGAAGAGTCATGACACATTAGGGTTTACATGGTGTAACCCTAGATGTGTCAACACTATATAAGAGTCCCATTCTCCACAAAATCGGCTACACAAGATACACAATAAGAAACTAGAGGGCTTGGCCGATTTTGAGAAGTGTGTGTTATCTCAAGAGTCTTTCCAAGCGCATTTGGTGTTGTGTGAAGCATTTGAGGCATCACACTTGGGGTGCTAGGCTCACAAGGTTTCAAGGAACACAATCAACAATAAGGTAAGTTATTCTATCTATGATTCAAGTTAAAATTGTTCCCCATGTATGCTAGATAGGAATATAACCTTGGAATTCAACTTTGCATGATAATTAGACAAACATAGATCCAAGGTTATTAGGGTTGCATGTACACTTAGGAAGTGTTAGAATGCTCAAAACCCATCACCTACGTCTTCTCCCTCGTCTAAAACTCTAACTCAATCTCACGCCTCCTCGCGGCCTCCTAAAAATCAAGGAGTGAACCATAGCGTTGAGTATACACAAACTGATGGATGTCCATCTTGAGCATGCTCAAGTACTGGGTCATCTGATCTTGGTCAAAATCAGCAAAATCAGAGAAAACATAGTTCTCTCTTTAAACATCTTGGTGATCTTCGTCACTAACTCGGTCCCCTGTCTCATATCTAAATACTCCTGGGTCAGCCTCTCCTGCTCCACCAATGGAACATATCTCGAGCGGAACATCTCAGAGAACTACTCCCATGATACTACAACTCGCTGCTTTGGGGTGTAAACTAGTAACCGGTCTCCACCGATC